>NW_016107935.1:240038-297725 GCF_001604975.1 Cebus imitator | reverse complement strand
AAAAAAAAAAAAAAAAAAAAAAAAAAAAAAAAAAAAAAAAGGAAAATATATTTACTATTCACTAAGCAGTTATGGATTATCATGAAGGTCTTCATCCTCATCATCTTCATACTGACTAGGCTAAGGAGAAGGAGGAAGAAATGGGGGTTAGCCTTGTTGTCTCAGGGTGGCAGAGGTGGAAGAAAATCTGCATATAAGTTGATACAGTTCAAACCTGTGTTGTTCAAGGGTCACCTGTAGATTTTAATATTTTCAAGTGTTCTGAGAATATTTTATCGGCTTTCTGAGCAGAAGTTTCAATGTATTTTTTTATTTTCATGAGATCAAAGTGTTACTTCACTTTTTTCTCCTAGTAAAGATATTTATCTTCATCATCTATCTCAGAGACTATTTTTCTGAGGATTTTTACCCAAGTTTTAATCTTGATTCAAATTCAGCCATTGTCTTTTTAGCCTCAAATTGTGTTTCCAAGGCTACACAGATTTTTAAATCGTTTGTCTTGGTGAGTGAAAGTTGGTAAAGAAAATAAGATGACTTTAATTCTTTCTGCCACCTATGGTGATAGAAATTGAATCCCTAGAAATTAGATTTCTATCCAACTAACATTTCCCTGTTGTTGTAGTGAAAAGTGTCATCTTCAGTTGGTCATTCATCCTAGAACCAATTTTTTTTTTACTTTTTTTAATTCAAATTGATAAGTTTGGTTAGTATTGTCTAGATCTACTCTAAATGAGCAAATGTGAATTTGAAAGCTTTGCATGAGGTTTAGAAGAATAAGAAGCATTCACCACCAGAAAAGATTAAAACAAGGGGGAAATTTCTTAAATTGCAGCAAAAGACATGAAGGTTTGGCTGATAGGAAACTGCTTTCAAAGCAATCAGTAGGGTAACACAGCATAAGCTAATTGGAGAGTGTATCAGTCTGTAATTTATATGAATTCTAGCTGTTAGTAGCCACATCCCCAAATCCAGATTCTATGGTTCCCTGTTCCCTTAATTATTAAAAAGATTAAAAATTAACATGTAGTAACACATATATTTTGCCTTTTGATTTTTCTCCATTCCCTTCAACCTAAAAATGTGTTAATCATAATCTATTCCTTTGACAACACATATTTATTAAGGCCCCTTTCTGCATGACTCTAGGCTCTAGGAATTAATTAGGTACATCATTGAATTCTCTTAACAAACCAATTTCTAGAGAATTTATATATATATATTCATGGGGTACAAGTGCGGTTTTGCTACATCAGTGTATTGCTTTCTGGTGAATTTTTAAATATAAAATATCAATAAAATTTCTCTTTTCAGTAGCCAAATTACATATTTATGCATGTTATTTTTCATAGCTCTTTTATATAAAATATCAATAAAATTTCTCTTTACTTTTCAGTAGCCAAAATACATAAATATTTATGCACATTATTTTTCATAGCTGTTTTCTTCATCCCCAATGCCTGCCTTTAATAGTGTCCCTCTGGAAGTAGAACTCATATTTGGACCTGTTACACATTCTCCCATCTGCAGTCTAGAGCCAGATTCATCTTTCTGAAGCTTAGCTCCAGGGATCAGACCTCTCCTGCTCACACATGAGCCCTGGCTTCCCACAGATAGCAAAACTAAAGTCATATTTTGGCTGCTTCACCAGTTGACTAAAGTCTTCCGCAGCTGGATCCCAAACGGCTCTTTCAAACCTATCTTCTACTAATTCCCTATGCCCTATACAGGCTGGTGTGTTGTATAGGTCGAAACACATTTAAGTCTTCATTTTCTAACTATGAAAAATTTAAAAAACAGAAAAAAAATTGACTTTTTAAATAAACTTTTAGATTTAGATAATAAATTGTCTATGCTAATATTTAATCAATTTGCAAATTATACAGTTCCATTTATTATCTTATATCATATATAAATACAGTATTTCATTATATACAATGTTCGTTTTCTCTAATTTTATATTCAGAACACAGTTTTATTCAATGTCTCCATCTATCTTTCAGATGAGTCACTCTCATCACTGCTTTAGTCTTTCTTTTCACAGTTTGCTTCAGTATCAGGTTTAGTATATTTATTTCACCCAAGTTGTCTGAGATATAGCATTTCTTTGGATCTCTTTATGCTACTGTTTCAGAGGTTTTATCCTAGCATCCAAGCGCCTATCTGCATATATTAGGGAAGATGACCATTTTACTTGTCCTGTGTGTATGTATATTATTTTCATTTTTTAAAAAGCTATTTGTATAACAAATGTAGCCCCTCATTATATAAAAGATTTTATAATCATTGAATATGACTATAACCTCTTTCTTAAAGATAATTTCTAGGAGAAATAATTTTACATTAGAGTACTATATTAGTCTATTGTCATACTGCTATGAAGAAATAGCTGTGACTGGATAATTTATAAAGGAAAGAGATTCAATTGACTCAGAGTTCTGCATGGCTAGGGGGTCCTCAGGAAACTTACAATCATGGCTGAAGGCAAAGGAGAAACAGACACCTTCTTCACAGGGTGGCAGTATGAAATGAGTGCTGAGGGTAGGGAAAGAGCCCCTTATAAAGCCATCAAATCTTGAGAGAACTCACTCGCTATCATGAGAGCGGCATGGCCATGATTCAACTACCTCTACCTCGATGCTCCCTTGACACATGGGGATTATGGGGTTTATGGAGTTTGCAATTCAAGGTGAGATTTGGGTGAGGACACAAAGCCTAACCATATCAGGCACTTAAGAGTACTGCCCTGCTAATTTCCCAAGGAGGTTTTCTTCTTCTGTGGCTTACTCCTTGTATCCCATTGCTAGCTATTGGTAATCTACCTGTTTATTCATCCCAAAACTCAAATACCAACATTTTTCTTTTTTAACAGTCTGAAATAAATCATTCATGTCTCTTTTCCTGTGGCGTTTCCCCCATGCTAATATTGTAGTTATTTATATAAACATCTTCCTCCTCTATCAAACTCCAGAGAGTTTGGGTGGAGAGAGGTAATGACTATGCTTTACGGAATGTTTTAAAGCATGAATTTGGTAAAGATTTATTGAGCAAATAAATAAATGGATGAATAAAGGAGTATATTCATAAAAATTAATTTATTGCCAGTGGTTTTTAGAAAAATAGTCTAGGAAAAAAATCTAATATGTCAAACATTACATACATTGCTTATTAAATCATAATAATCCAAGGATGTGTTGCTATTGCCATCCCTATTTTAAAAAGTAATTGATCCTTAGGTTATATAATTTTCCTGAGGTCACCTGCATGGTAGAATCAACCCCAGGTTTGCCTACCCTTAGAGTGCATGCTGGTCTTTGAGTCTTCGTGGTTTCTTTCCCTTGAGTAATCCCCAAAACTCTTTAGACTCAACATAATGCCTGTAGCTTCCACATTTCCTAGAGGTTCCTTGTTTCACAGGTAAAGTAAGCTGTAGACCTGGTACAGACCTATTGATATAAAAACACATACCATTTACTGTTACATATGAGTCGCCTAAAGAAACCCAAATAGATATTTTCATAACATCTAACTCTATTAAATGGATTGCAGAAGAGTTAGAGGATGACAGTTTTAGAGATTTTATATTTTTGCCAAAAATAGAAGCCTTAGGACAAGAGAACTGCTATAATATGCCAGGTCTTTGGTGTATACTTCAGATGAAAGCAATTTATAATAAAACTTGAAAATGCTTCTGAGAAAATATCAAAAAATAGTCTTCTTAAAGACTACTTCTTTCAAATACTAGCCTTTGAACATCTACCATTAGTGTTTGGAGTTTCAGAAATATTATTGATGCCCCTAATCCCCTGGCAGTAAATATCCATGAGGCAATTTAAGGGGGATGACCACTGGATGAGCTCATCCAGTTACTGTTAACCGAGATGTAGCATCTGGAAGTTACGCCCAATAATGATGTCCATTCTGCCTTGCCCAGCATGGTTCTGTAATGCACTGTCATTCTTCCTAAGTTTGAGTGGTGCTTCTACCTCCAAAGGCTGGCCTCCCACAAATGGCTGCCAAAACAAAAGATAGTGTGCTGCTTTCATCAAACTAGTTAATTTCTCCTGGCCTGAGAATGAGTCCTTGCTGGAAAGTGCCAGAGGCTTGCTTGTCAGTCCACAATGAGCTCACTTTTCTGGCTTAATGCATTTTTATCCTTTGCTAAAATGCAAATGACCCTAAAAGAGGTTGCTTCAAGATGTGTCTGCCTGTGATCTTTCACAGCCAGGATTGCAAAATGGTTTTATGCTTTGTGCCAACTCTAAAAGTGGCTATGGCTGTCAAGAGTGCTCCATTAGGAAGAATGATGAGGCTACACCCCAGCTTAACAGGAGAGAATAGAGTGATGGATTAGAGATGTCCACCTGGGCACAGGATGACTGGTGGTGTTGGTGGCCTATGTGCCAGGCATTTATGGGTCCTGATTTAGTGCAGGAGGGAGGTGATCATACCATTTCTGAAACCAGAGTGGAGCAGAAAACAATGAGAAATAAACTTACTTCTAAAGGAAAAAGTGGATAGTGTAGGGAGAAAGGAAAGCAAACTAGAGGCTCTAAAGACAAGCCTCCTACTTGCTGGCCTCCTCAATATTGGCCTTGCTGAGTGCAGTCTTGCCACTCAGCTTCTCCTTCTGGGGTTCTTTTTTACTGGCCAGAAAGCCTTGCAACACCCCTGTTATGCAGCAAAGTACTACCACATTCAGTGGTCCAGAGATTAACATTTGAGAGGAGGCTGATCTGTGCTAAGCCATAAAACTTCTCAGATCTCATGCATTCATAGTTGTGATTTTAGTATCTGGCAATTGGGAGGTTGCACAATATGAACAGATGCATGATAAATGAGGTCCTAATCCCAGTAATCCCCAGCACTCTTCATGGCCCACAAAGGTCCAAAGGCATGCCTATTAGTAGCCCCCACTTTCCTTCAGAGGTAGCCATGGTGTATGTGATTCCAAATTTGGTAAGTGGTATAAACACATTTGTGTAAATTTTGCGTAGAATATTCTAAGCCTGGATCACAGAGGCTGGCCAAGTTGACTTGTCTCCCAGGTGGTAGTATTGTCTCTTTATAGAAATATGACCACCTCTAGCCTTTCTCCTGGCTTCCTATTCTCAACTCCCTGGTGCACGAGATTCTCTAATTTCTCTTTGTCCAGTGGCCTTTAGCAAATTCCAATTAAGGGCAGACTACTGAAATCTCTGTTTGGGAAGCACCTACATTTCTTACCCCTCTCTTCTTCTTTGCTCCCTCCCCCCAACGAAAAAGAAAACCAAGGGAGGTGGGAGGGAGAAGACTCCTGCTATCATTTCACATGAACTTCCTTGTACTCTTTTTTGCCATTAAGACAACCTACCACCACCACCACCATCAGGGTGGATTTATAGTCACATTCAGATGGCCTCAACCTCTGGTGGGTGTGTGATTTCTTAGCACCTTTAAATACCACGGAGTAGTATGCCCAGGACTCCGTTTCAAGTGGGGTTCATGCCAGAGCCTGGGCCCATCAGTCTAGAGTCACTGGAACATACTTATACATGAGTACAGATAAAGTTAAATTGGATGTTATTCAGATAATTATGTAATACCCTTTTGAGCATTGGAGATGACCTGGAAAGCAGAAAATTGAAGGTGAAGCCTCCCTCTGGAGAAAATTCTGAATCATGTTTTTGGGTCTCCACAGCTTCCCTGGCTGGAAGTTGTTCGCCTGCAGCCATCCCTTCCCAGCACTCAGTATATCCTCAATGAGCACCTGCTGCATGCCAGGTGCCAGGATGAGGGACACCGGGAGAATCTGCGCTTCCTTTTAGGGGTTCTGCCAAAACATTTTTAATTTATTTCTTTAACTTCTATGATTTGCTTCAAACATCAATCAAAAAATTAATTTTACTCCTTAAATTAAAACTTGCGCAATTTAAACTAGGAGTTTCTCCCTGCAACCACTTTAATTTTATCAACTTTTTATTGCAGTAAAATTCACATAACATAAAGTTCTCCATTTTAGCCATTAAGTGAAAGAAGCCAGAGACAAAAGGCCACATACGGTATGATTCCATTTATATGAGATATCAAAATCTATCAGGGAAGGAAGTTGATTGATGAGTGGTTGCCAGGGGCTGAGAGCAGGGGGAAGTAGGGGAGAGATTGCTTGGAGGAGAGCAGAGTTGCCTTTTGGCATGATGAAAATGTTCTGGAGCTAGATAATGGTGATGGTGGACATGCTGTGACTGTGTCAAATGCCACTGAATTGTGCAGATTAAAATCTTTGTTTTTAAATTAGATACACTCAGAATATAAAACATAATTCATATGTGCAGACAAAAAAATGTCATTTTTCTCCAAGTGCCAAATGAATGCCATATATATACAGAGAGTGTGGTGTAAAGGTTAAAAGCTCAGGTCTGTGTGTTAGATTTGTTTAGAATGCATGCTCTACCACTCACTTGTGACCTGAGGGGAGGTAAACAACCTCGGTAGTCCTTCTCTGTAAAGCAGCAATAATCCTAATGCCTTCCTTGCAGGATTTCTCTGTGATGTTTTGAGAGATTTTGTGTAAAACGTTCAGCACAGAGCTTGGTACTTAGTATGTATCCAATAAGCAATAGATACTAATATAAAATAAAAGCATGGAAGGCTGGAGACAGGGAGAGAGATGAACCCAGGCTGTGTAGGCAGGGTGAGGCAAAGGCCCTGAGGAGGGAGGATAAGTGTGGCGGAGGTGAGAGCAGTGAGTGGCAGAATTAAAGGTTACACGCATTTATAAATAC
This sequence comes from Cebus imitator, assembly GCF_001604975.1. Classification (NCBI taxonomy): domain Eukaryota; kingdom Metazoa; phylum Chordata; class Mammalia; order Primates; family Cebidae; genus Cebus; species Cebus imitator. The sequence goes on along the minus strand of NW_016107935.1, from coordinate 290,964 downwards.
AAGTTGAGATTTGCCCATACGAAGAAACAAGAAGTGTACTGCAGGGTGTTCTGCCCCACGTCTGGGGCATCGCTGTATGATTTGGAAATGTTGTTCAACTTAAGCTTTCCTTTCCATGAGAAGGAAAAGCAGCCTTTACTGACCTGGAGAAGTTGTGGACTTCAAGTAAAGCAGAGACCAGGTGAGAATGGCTTTGCACGGAGTAGAATTGGTGAAATTTTCTTGACACACTCTGGCATCTTGGCAGCTAAATGTCAGGTTCCAGGTCAAGGTAGAAGTGTGTTTACTTAAAAACAAGACCAGGGTGAGGCGTGGCTGCTCCAGCCACTTATGATGTTGAGCATCTGTGATGTGAAGGTCATAGTAGTTTAAAAATGAGTGAGCAGCAGACATCCCTGTTGTATATCAACAAGAACATAGAAGGAGAACAGCCCTGCTACTAAGTTCCTTCATTCCACTAAACCAGTTTTAAAATTGTGTAAGATGATGACTTCTTAACAGAAGGGTAAAGTATTCAGTATTCATAAAAGGAAACCAGCACATCCAGAGAAATGAATCTTTTTGTCATTTCACCACTTGAATTTCTATACTTCAAAATTGTCTTTGGCAGATGAAACAGAGCTCTATGAACTTGCTTTATCTAAGGAATTTTTTTCCCTTTGCAGCAAGAAGCCAAAAGCACATCAAAGCACACCTCCCCAACAGAAGCCTCTGACCTTAGCCTACGATGGAGACTTAGACATGTAACCTGAAAAAGAAATCCAAATGTAGACATCAACTGCCTTAACTGCTTTCTCTTTTGTAGCTCTCAGACTTCTCAGTTTTTTGAGGAATCTCATGATGTGATATATTGGGCAGAATACAAATATTGCAAAAGTAATATTGCCTCCACTTCATTTGGACATGGAGTCAAGGATTATTAGGTCTGCCATTTTGTTTTCAAGTTGTTTGCGGGTGTGAGTGTTTTATTTTTTGGTTTTCCCAAGGGACCTGAAAACCCTTCTCTTCCTGTTTGGAACTGGGAGGAAGAAAACACGATGGAATTTCCACAGACTTGAGTAAACTTGATCTTCAGCAGCATAATGACAATCCAGAGGAAAGTCCAATCAAGGCATTTACTGTAAATGATGAGTCTGACACTGCATTGTTACGCACTATATTAGTGCAAAGTCTTTATTCTTCCCATACTTCAACACTGAGTTTTCTAGAGTTTACATTGGTTTAAAGACTTTCAAATTGGATTGCCTGTTTTCATGAACACAGAGAGAATGGATTACCATTTCAAAAATTCTCTGAGTTTTTAACCTTTAAATATTGTATTTTATTTTATAGCCAGGGGATGATGGCAATTCATGGGTTGCAGCTATTGAAAATAACAGAGTGTGTGTAATTGCTGAACTAAATGAAAGCTAGGTTATTTTTGAAGGGAATGTGTACTGAATGTTAGGATGTACAAATGAAATAGGTGGCTAAGTTGGAGAATGAGGTATATTATTTGGTTACTAAAACTGTATTTTAACAAAAACTTAGCCATGTAGATATAGCATTAACCACACACAGTTGTAATTCAGTTTAATGATGACAAACTCTGCTTTTGTAATTTCAATTTTCTTATCTGAATATTTATAAATTCTTTTTTTGAATTTAATTATCTGACCTCATTTAATATACATCGAGCACCAATCCTGTTTGTAGAAAGTCTTGCTTTTATAAGGTTTCAATAATATCTAAAACAACACATTAAAAAACCGAGACCGTTTTATGAAGATAATTGTTTGTAATCATAGGTGTTGAAAGTAAAAAGGTGCCATCTTGTGGTATTGACTTGTATTTATAACAAATAAACTGCTCAAGAGACTGCAGTGTTGGCTGTTCTAGATTTATTCACTTCTGAAGTGCCTTGTCCTTGATTTGACAAAAAGAGTGTTAATATCAATTTTTGTCAGTGTTTTAGGGGTTGACAGCTGCTATCACTGACAGAAAAAAAGAAATCTTACCCCTCCACACTATCAGGCGTACTAGGAAACAGCACCAGTCACAATGACATAGAGTAGCTTTTAGGGAACATTTAGAGCTCTAATAGTATTAGAACAAACAAACCACTGTAATCATGTAAACACTGATATGTATGTAATGATGCGAGAGAAGGAAGAAAATGGAAGTGTTGGAAATGTGACCCCAAGAGCAGATTAAAAGATGTTTTCATTTACACTGTGACCTCTATTAACCATTTCACATCAAGGTACACCCTCCAGCCAGCTGACTGTGTTCAATGGTACTATAATTTTAAAATAAAAAAGAAAGTGAAAAGAGAATAGTTTATTGTTAGTATAATTGAGGAAGCAATTCCCAGAGTTGCACTTTCAAAAGTTCACTTTAGCTGAAGCATCAGTAGTCTTCTTAGTAGTTTAAGAGAGGCTGCCTTGGAAATCGAACCATGGCTAGGCCCTTTATTGCCTTGTGTGACAAGGAATATCTCTGTGCCTCAGTTGTTTGACCTACAAAATGAGGATAATAAAATCATGTTTCTTTAAAGTTAGACACATAATAATTATAAAATGCTTAATATTCATCACATGTCAAAAGTACAATAAATATTATCTGCAATTATTATTATACAGCATATTCGGAGTTGGGATGCTTAGGTCATTCAAGTTTTTGATTCATTACAGAATCAACAATTATCCATATATTTAATTTGTGTTCATAATACTAGATTTTTAGTACTCATGGCTTGAGTAAAATTGTTTTTCCAATAACACATGCCTGAAATGTTATTTCAATTACACCCAGTTCCCAAATATCATAATCACTATATATTTCTCTCATGCAATTAAGCAAATCATATATTAAACATCTACCATCAGTTAGGCACAGCGCTCTGAGGTACACTGTTGAATGAAATGTGATCCCTTCTGACATTTACTTTTCTTGAAAATTATGCCAGACAGACCCAAAGATTTGGGACAATTACTCCTCAGGAGGAAAGCCAAGGAAAAATATATGGTTAAAAAAAATAAAATGTATATTCCATAAACGAATATAGTTTCAAAAGACTACGTGAAGCCTGTGAACACTTCTTTAGGAGAGCATATTGCTCCTACAGGACAAATGGTTTTAACATGCATCATGCTTATAGGCAGAGAATAAAAGTAGATCAGAAGAAGTGAGTTGGTGCCTGGTACTGCTACTAATTAGCCATTGACTTTAACAAGCTGCCTATGTCAGTTTCTACCCTGTGCAGTGTAGAAAACAGACTCACAAACACCAGCTGGTTTAGTCTGTGAATGTATATAGTAGAAGTCCCAGAAAACTAGCTTGCAGAAAGATTGAGTTTCGTATGAAAAGAGTTTTTATTTTTTTATTTATTTTATTTTTTATTTATTTATTTATTTTTTAAGACGGGGTTTCACCATGTTGGTCTGGCTGGTCTTGAACTCCCGACCTCAGGTGATCCTTCCACCTTGGCCTCCAAAGTGCTTGGATTACAGGCATGAGCCACTACGCCCAGCCGAAAAGGGTTTTTATTTTTGAATTAAAGTTATTTGAGAGTTTTACATAAAAATTTGGAGTTCTAGGTTCTCTTGAAAGCGTATACAATCTGGTAACAAATACCTCAATCTTTCATGGTAATTTGCTGGAACTGAATGTTGACTGCACTCTTTAGAAATGACATTCACTCTCATTGATTAAACAAATATACACCAAATATACACTTAATTCATTTAACAAATAATTATTTAATGTCTACTGTGTGCCAGACACTACTCTAGATGCTAAGTGTATGCTAGAAATGTAAAAAGTATTTTTAAGTCTTTTCTCAAATCCACCTTCTCATTGAAGCATTCCCCAGGGAGGATTCAACACTGTATTCCAATAGTTCACAAATTATAGCTCCTGGCTCAGATCATGCCAGCTGCTCATTTTTGCAAATAAAGTTTTCCTGGTGCGCAGCCATATCCATTTATTAATGTGTTGTCTATAGCTGTCTTCTCAGAGTTGAGTAGTTACAATAGAGATTATATGGCCTGCAAAGTCTAAAATACTATCTGGTTCTCTACAGAAAATAACTACCGATGCCTTTCCTGCTGATTCTTTTAATGCAATTTCTTCTCCCCAGTTTCTTATTTTGCATTTAGATGTTAACACCATGAGGGCAAGGATCTTAATTTTGCTCACATATGTATGTCAAATGTTTGGAATACTCAATGAATATTTGCAGAGTGATTGAATGAGGTTAGAGGAATTAGCAATACCTAGCATGCAACCAAGGAAGGCGTGTGACGATTTTGTATTTTATTCTGAATGTTATGGGCAGCCACAAGAATATTTTAAACATGATATGATCCATGCCACCACAGTCTCATGACTTCCTATACTCCTTACCCTGGATTAGACAGGTCCGTTTACCTGTGTACCTGCTCTGTACTACATATTAGTCCAGCAAATACTGCATGAATGAGAAACGATCATAGCAATGGAATCTCAAAAGACTAGCATTCAATCACTTCACCTCAGAAGATTCCCCTGTGGGCAGAGGCCCCAGAGAGAAATGGTTTTAATGTTAAGCTCTGCATAGTTCTTTAATAACAACATTAAACATCAAGCTCAATTATATCAGGATAGATCTTACAGGAATTTTACAAGCTCATGTATTACATTTGTTAAAATGCTTGTGAGTTTTCTTCTGTGAAATTTATACAATGATATTGGTGTAACCAAAGCATGATAAAATTCACCTTATCAACTCATATGTTGAGTACATAGATGTGCCACAGGTGGGTTTCAGGTGGGCTGGAATATTGATTCCTCTTCACCTTGGGGGTGACCAAAGCCAGTTAGTATCTTAGTCACTCATGGCCACATCCACTTACCCTCAGATTTTATAGAATTACTGTTATTTTCTATGCATCCCGTAAGTTTAAGGTTCTGCAATGGGCAACAATCATAATTTATTAATGATATTTGTTTCCCAAAAGAGAATAAAAGTTATTAAGTTTGTAGTATTCATAAAAGTAGGAGGCTCATTAGAACAACTTGACAAAGGTTTCCTGAGAATATTCCCATTTCTAATCAATTTACAAACTGGGGAAAGCACATATAAACAATAAGAAACTATGATATGGATGGGTGCAGAAAGGAAGGCTTGACTAATTGCATCTAGGGGATTTAAGTAGGGTTTAGGAAGAATAGGAATTTGAGTTACACATTGGAGAGTGAAGATTGTTGACAAGACTAGAGGGCCAGGTAACTGATAGTTGGCCAGACAATGTTGTCCCAAGGATTCAAGAAAATGTTCACATTCTTTATGATAAGAACCAGGGTGAGAATATTTTGACATTCTTAGATTGATGCAGAAATGAGATACAAAACAGTTCTATCAATTTTTTTCATCAAACATCATGAAATGGTTTTTCATTCACAGCTCATGATCCATGTCATTTGCAGTCTTCCTACCAAAGAATTTTTGTCCCATGTCTACCATGGAGCAGCCTCACCAATCTCACTCCAGAAAGAGGAGTTGTACCTAACTACCTAATTAGGAAAACCCTGCCTCAATTCACTCATAGGTAGTGACTGGGGAACTGGCAACTCTTTAGTCACAGAGTGTAAGAATTATAAACACACACAAACACACACACACACACACACACACACACACACCCCTCAAAAATCTTCTGAGAAAGTCACTTGGTCTTTTATTATTATTCTTAAAGCAAAATCAACCAATGATTGAACAATGTCAAACAACAAAATTGTGTGATTTAGAGATCCCCAAACTTTCTTGATCCGCAGGATGCTTTGTGTCTCCATAATTGGTCAAAAGCAATGTTTAACTTCTGCTCATGAATAGTTAGGTCCAAATAACTTAATTTATATCTTAAGTATTTAGTAGCCTTTAGGAAAAATATATGCATAAATGAAAAAAATAATAATATTTTTATTTTATTTTTAAATTACCACAATTGCCAAATCATTAGGAGTCTAAGTCAACTTATGCTCCTGGAACTTCTCAAATTTGGAATCTGTTTGGATGCTATCACCTTTATTTCCAATTTCCTATTGATTTCTGTGCACCTTTTATCAGAACAATCAATGAAAACCTAGCTTAACAAAGACGTGACATCATTGACAGAAATGTAGTGTAATGAAATATGAACTACTTCAAGCTAGTAGTTCATACCATGTCTGATGGATGCTACATTTTGCTGTGTTTTTCTCATAAATTTAAAACTTGCTAGATGTAATCTCAAAAAGATCTTTGATACACAGCCAGTGAGAGTTGTGTCTCTAAATGCCCAGCGTTTTAGATGTCAATGTCAATTTTCCACGAGCTTGTTTTTTTATTTCAGGGATGAAAAATGGCATGTCTCATTTTGTTATTTTCCTTCCTAAAACTGCAGCTTCCACTTATTTCTCAAATCTCTAAATATCTCTCTATCAAGCATTTTTGATTTGCTGCATGTTTGAAAGCACAAAGGGCACAGTCAAAGAGCTTTTCTTTGTGTGTGACTACTGATCCCTCGTAAATATATTCTGTATAGATATATTTTTATGGGAAATTTCCTTAAAATAGAGTATTATGCCCTGTTCCCACCAAGTTTTCTAGTATTAGACTCTTTACCGAAACACTGTTCATTGGCAACTTTTTAACATAAGCATATTGATATTTAACAAAAAAATAACAAGGAAACATGCAGTTGGAACAACAGATAGAACATGGCAAGAAGTTGTAGGGAAATTGAAGAAATAAAAGTAAAGGATGTAGAGACATCTGCAGCTGCTGATTATTATATCAGAAATTGAAAGGATCCAAGGCCATTGACACAAAAAGCAATTTATAAAAGATTTTTTAGTGACTAATATTTCTGAGACTATATATGTGTGTATGTGTATATACAGGTATGTGTGTGTATATTTCTTCAGGGGAACTAAATTCAAGATTAACAAGAAAAGATCTAAGATCACTATGAGTTAATAAGTTCCATCTCACTACATTAGGCAAAAACTAAATTATTATTATTTTACAAATGTGGTTAGGTATTTTGGAAGATGATTCCATCAGTAAATTGTAACAAATCTATTAGAATGGGCCTGAAACTACTTGGGGATTAATCTTTTAACCAATAGACAGGCTATAGTTCCCAACTCGTAGCCTAACCAAGGTGGAAAATGGCTGTGTGTCACATTGCAAACTAAGCTCTTCTTATAGATTTGGTCATAATGGCAAATTTGGACGTATGGTCATGCTCCATGCAGGGCCTTTGAAGAATTCTTCATTATTGTTCTCATCTTTCATTTTAACAGAATGAGAGGGAAGTTCCTCTTAATGGCTCTGTACTGTATCTTCCTTTGGACAGGATAACTGGACAGGATGGACAATAAGGCAAATCACCTTCGGTAGATGCTCAGTACAAAGTACCTACTCAGGCTGCTCAAAGTGCTGTCAATGAGAGAGAGAAGGGGGAAAATTCTGAGCACATAGAAAACAGGTGAAGTTTCAAGTTTTTTCCTTTGTGTACTTGACATAAAAGAAAAGCATTCTCAGTCCTCAGGGAGGCTGCAGGGCTTTTCCCAGAACCATGGACCTCTATTTACATCCCCTATTGCACAGCAGGGGTTTCCATTCTGTTTCATCTATGTGAGTGATTCCAACAGGAGTTGTGTGATACTACAGCCCTGATGGTCTTCAAAGTTTGATAATTTGGAGTAACTGCTTGATTTTTTTTAAATTTTGTAAGACAAATTTGTCATATTTTATATTTTAAATAATGAATAAGAATGTTTTACATGGAAGCTAGAGCAATAAACAGTAGCTTAAAGGAAACAAAGTTCAAATCTGTAAATTTATTTTTTACTCAAACTATATTTTGTTGATTCTATTCTTTAAACTGAGAATGACTTTAAGTATAAAAGTTTAATTTATTGGCTTTCATATGCATTGTATATTTCAAATACAAAGATAACACACCATCATCATGCCTCGTTCTAAGATTTGGAAAAGATTAAAAAACAAGTTTTGAAGTACTAAATAGTAAAATGCCAATTCCTTAACTTAGAAGATTTGCCTTACAAACCAATCTTTTATCAATTACAGAAACAATATATGCATCACTTAATATTCGTTACCATTGATTAATCTGACACTAGACTATACATGCCAGTACCAATTTACTTAGTCCATCTCCTACAGACAGTGAATTAAATTTATAATCAAAGCTTAAAATTTTCATAATTGTACCTAAGTAAAAACTAAAAAATAGAAGGTCAACAGTAGTCACTTCTGAGGGTACAAGTTATTTCCATAAATTTCTAAGAACAGACCTTTCAGTTGAAGAAAAATGGCAAATATATGCCTCTCTCTAAACAAATTTAAGTAAGCCTTTCATTGCAAATGATTTGTACAAATCCCAGCAGGGATACACAGAATGCAGATACACAGTGCTGGATGTATTTGAATTCAACTCAAATACAGAATTGATTTTTCTCCTTGGCTGTTTTCTGAAATGTACATTACAGCTTTGTTTAGTTAAACCAGTTATGACACTTGTGCCTCTGAAATGCTAATATACCTGCAATGCGCCCTCTGAGTATGTTGATTTTACTTCTTTGGTGGAACAAATTTCAATCCCTTTTATGCAGAAAACTAAGATGAGCAGATATTTGTATAATGTATATTTTAATTAACACATGCTGTTCCCTGTGGGCTGGGAGCAAAGTATGTATTATGGCTATTTTAAGGAAGACATTCACTTGTGAAATACAAGAGCAATAGACAGGATAGTAGATTGCTAGATGTTGTAAAGTGACTTATAATAACATACTTAAAACCAAAGAAAACCATGCTCTAAAAATACATTGAATACCTTAATGTAACAGTAACATGGTTTCCATCAAATGTGTCATGCTGATGGTCACCAAGACAGTAAAATGACTTCACCTGGTTGTAGGCTGTCGCAGCTCTACTCAGCCAATGGTTGATAGGTTTACATTACCATAAAGAATTAGCTTTTCCAGGTAAGCTGAAAACTGTCTTCAGACTATCATCATTCTACTCACTAGCAAACCATGGGCCTTCAGATTAAGAGACATAAAGCTAACATATCCCAATTGGTGCTGTACTTTTGTGCCAGACGAATACATAGGCAAGCAAAGACTGTCAGATGAATAATCTGTCAAAAAACCTCTGGACTCAGGCAGTGATCCCAGAACATACTCACTAGCTTTCTACTTATCCTTTGTTTGGTAAATGATTCAGTTCTTAAATTTTGAGGATTTTTGTTTTGTTTTGAATTTATTGTTCATCTTGGTCCAAGAGTTGATATATGTCACCCAGATACCAATCAAACACACTAGGTTGGAACTGATAACAAACTAACTCAGTCTTTTTCACACTGGTATAACCACACTGGTTCCCTCACAACCAGCATTTAGCTAGCCCATCAAGTCTTTCCTTGAAGAGTGAGGTTTCTGACAAGTGTGTGTGTCTTAGAAAGAAAACACAGGGGATGCAGTGAAGTTTCAAAGTGACTCACAGTTTTATTTACAGAGTGCTGAATGTCCAAATCTTATCTTCAATATGAGATGTAGTGGCTGATCACAAACACATGGAATTTCTTGAATAATTTCATCGGTTTTACATAGATCAATGTGTATTGTCATAATTCCAGAAAATACACTTCTACCTGTATTTATTGATTTATTAACTTTAGAAAATACCAATTGATCTCAATATGAGTGATGAGTATTGAGCTTACAAATATAATTTTTTCTTCACAATTTTTCACATTTACAGTATTTAGAATATTCTGTCATTTATAATTTAATTTCAAAAATACATACATACCTCTATATATTTAATAATCTGACTGCTTATTTTTGCAATAATAATAACATTTGTCACACCTCCCCTCACCCCTATGCTACAGACATTTTTAATGACCAAATAAACATAGCACTCTACTAGTCCAGGTAGTATATTGAAATATAAATTTTCTTCACTGGGCATCCAGTCCAACAGATGCTGTCTCTCTTATCGAGTGCTTAAATTTTGCTGTTTTCCATTTTACTTCCTATCTGGGAAGAATTTTTCCCCTATATATTATTACCTGTGGTAATTATATTACTTTTTAAATTCATAAACGTAGATTATATACTATAATGCCTTTTTTCTTTTTCTCCAGCTACCCAACTTCCAGTCCTTCATTGTCTCTCTCCAATCCAAACTGGTTATACTTCAGGATTATTACAGAGTTCTCATTCCAGGACTTGCCTTTATTGTTTAATTGAATGATTCCATTGTTTTTTAGATTCCGTGGCTTTCTTGTTCATGGATTACTCCATTATTTTGCTGAAGAACATACTCAAGTCATTTCCTCAGATGAGGTGCATAAGAAACCAATGGTTTGAGTCTTTCCATGTCTGAAGAGACCATATTCCACTTCTGTATAGTTTGATTTTAGGCTAAAAAAGGGCGGTGGGATTATATAATAATAAAAAGTTATCTGAATAAACTATAAAAAATTATTAACTAGAATATATTAATAGAAATTCAAATGTGAAATAAAAAAAAATGACTGAAGTACCATGAGAATTCACTGACATACTGGATTTTTAACATATCTCAGTAAATGGTCATTTAGATAAGATAAAATGTTTAATTAACATTGCAACCAACAACTGAAGAATATACATTAATATCATACATAGATAAAACAATTGACAATTATAAGTAAATCACAAATTACTGCAATGTCACATAAAGTTGAAAATTTTCAAAAAAAAAAAAATTTAACAAAGCCTAAGACTGGTTGTTCGAAAATACTGAAAAGCAGATAATCCTCTGGAAATATTAGTCAAGATAAAAGTTACAAATAAAGAATATCTGGAATGAAAAAAAGGGACATATTTCATGGTATAGAGAATGAAATGTAATGGTAATAACATGATGAGTTTTATGGGAATAAAATTAGTAGCTTACATAAAATTCTTTGAAAGAAAAACTTAAAAAAAATTGAACTGAATAGACTTCTTAATAAGAAATTCAATTGGTAATTAAATATAGTTATATGCAAGATATAATTGGCCCAGATGGTTTTGTTTATACATTCCAGCAAACAATCCAAATGTAATTCTAAGGATTCACTGACTTTTACATAGAATTTGTAAAAGAGCCAACACTTTCCAACTCTGAATTAAGTTAGCATATCCTTGATATCACAAGAAAAGACTGTACAATTTATAAAAATTATTGGCCAATCTCAGTCATGCAATTCTAAAGAAAATATTAACAATCTAGCAAAATACACTGTCACAATTTTGGAATATACCCAAGAATACAAGATTGGCTTATCATTAATCAATTAATGTAATTAACCACATTAACATATTCAAGCAAGAAGACCTTATAATCTTCTCAGTAAATGCACAAAAAGAACTTGATAAAATGGGACAATTTGTGGCAAAGCTCTTAATAAAAAAATATAAAAAGAATAGAAGAAAAATACTACCCTGAGATGGTGGTTGGTTTCCAGAATGTCCAACAATTCTTACCACCTGATTATTTTTACCTTCATGTATTTTCATAATTTCCTCTATCACAGAACAAAATTTTGAAAAATTAAAGATCGAATTGGATTTTAGTAGTGATTCATAAGTTAAGCAGCATCCCATATGGGAAATAGAACGACACTTCTCTGAGTTGAGCAGAGAGAGTGCTCTTAAGAGGCAAGAAAAGACTGAAAAAAGCAGAAATGAGGAACAAAAAGTTGACTGGTGGTTTCAAAGTAACTTCCTTATAGAGTTAAAGTGGGAGAGGACTTTCTTTCTGCACTGGTTCATGTTGAAGGGGCCCAATTGGTTGGGTTTCTGTGAATCATGTGTTTTGGAAAACTATTTTTCTAAGTTCAGTTTGATTATGTGGAAGGTGGCTTGAATGACTCTATTCTGTATTAGTCTGGCCTGATTGTGTCTAGTGCAGGAGCTCAGTCCAAGAAGTGACCTCCCATCACTTTTTTCTAACACTCCTCCATGATATTCAGTGAATCTGTGTACTCAATAAGCTATTGTGGAAATAGCAGTGTGTTACTTTCAGGGGTGTCATAAAAATATTCTGGCTTCCACTTAGCTATCTCTTAGATTGCTCACTCTGAGGGAAGCCAGCTACTATGTTCTCAGGGCATGTAAGCAGCCTTATAGAGAGGTCCATGTGGAACCTAGCTAAAGTCTCCATCCAACAACCAGGATCAACTTGCCAACCATATGAGCAGGCCATTTTGGAAGCCAATACTCCAATTCCAATGAATCTTTTGATGACTATACCCTTGGCTGATATTTTGGCTACAACTTACTGTCTCCCTGGCTGATATTTTGACGACAGTTTTATGAGAGACCCCTAAGGCAGAATCATATACCTGAGGCACTCCCAGATTCCTTACTGACAGATAATATGAGATAACATATGTTTATTGTTATTTCAGGCCACTAATTTTTAAACTAACTTGTTATGCAGCAAAAGACAATCATACACCTGAAAAAAATTTTTATAAAAAATTTAATAGCATTCTTTAAATACAATAATAAACTATTCACTTTAGGAAAAAAATAAGGAATTCCAATATTATCAATTTTTTTAATTATTAGGCAATCCTAGCTAGCCTAGTACGGTGGAGGGGGAACTTACAAAGATTGTAAAATCAGAATAAAAACCTTATTATTTACAAATGAAAAGTTGTCTTAATAGATAATAAAAACTATAAACAATTAAAATTAAAAGTTTATAAATTTTTCAGATAATCAACACACTGATTTTCATTGTAATTATTTACACCAACAGCAAATAGAAATGCAATGAAAATATGCCATTTGAAATATCATCACCCTCCAAAAACACTAGGAATAAATTCAACAAAGCATATGTAAGAACTTTTTGTAGGATAACACTTTATTTAGAGGTTATAAAGAAAACTTAAATAAATGGGAATATGTGCTGGAGGCTTTCTTCTTTTTTCCCTCCAGACCCACTTTCAACTTTTCTCCACAAACTCTTGAAGACAGAATTTAGGGAGTACATCAATGAGCCCCCTTGAACCCTGGGTTCTGGTAGGCATCATCAGGCAAGAAGTACTGGCATGAGATTAGGGAGCAAAAAGAGAATATTCAGCCAACTGTCTTCCTGCTGGATGGCCAAGGAGTGATTATATTCCTCTAATGAAGGCCACAGCTCCTGTAAAATGAGTGGCTCTCTTCTACAGCTAGCGTCTGCCTCTGGGTTCCAGTAATTACTCCCTCAGTCTACTTTACTTTGCTACTTCAGGCACAAGAGTGATAACCATTTATGGCTGTTGGTTTCCGTTAATCCGGCTCATTCGTTTAAAAACACTTTTATTAAACTCAAATCAATCACCTTATTTGAGTAAGCCACTTCTTTCCTGCTTAAATTCTGAGTAATAAGTCTTTTGTACCAAAGTGACCTGAGGAAATGGGACTCTAGCATTGCATTGCTCGTATGTTTAAGGAAAGCACAAATTACTTTCTTGCCCTAGAAACCTACGGCATTTAATGGATTCACAGTTACCCAGATTAACACTGATGGTGATGTGTTATAAATGCAAAGGAGAGCAGGAAATTGGGAGATCACCTATGGCCCATCATTGCTATGATGACAAAAGTGATTATAATAATGCAGGAGAGCACAAACAAAGAAAAAAAATTAAGATATTTAATGTTAACACAGATTGCAGGATAAAAATTAGAACGACTGTATGACAGCTGGTGTCTCAGGACAATTATGGCTGAGATATAAGCCCAAGGCTTGATAATAAGTATTGCAGGTATCTTACAATAAAATAAAGCCACTGGACTAGAAGTACTGGGAATCTGAGATACAGGCAGGGCAGGGTATTCAAAGAGACACAAATAATTCTGTGAACTCTAAACCACCACATACTCCTGGAGCCATTTTGCCAACAAAGATACACTTTTCCCCCTTTTAAAAAGGACTTGCCTTCTTCTTGCATAAAAACTTCAATGAGTTGCATCACAGGCAATGCCTTACTTCCTTTAGGCTCAAAAGTATGACATACCATTACTTAACTTCCTTTAGGCTCATAAGAAGAGTTTGATCACAACTTGAAGTATAAGACTTGGTCCAGAAATGAAAATATTCACCAAATTTGTTTTGGCAGGAGTCTGAGAAACATTCTCATAAGTGGATTTTAGGGTTATTAGATCCAAAATGAATATATATCTATATCTATAGATATATCTCAGACTTAAGATGAATTTGTTTACATGGAAAGAGTCACCTAGGATTCATTATTTAATGTTTTAACTTGAGCGTCTAAGAGTTGAACAAAATCTATGGTGAATTTAAGCCTACGTTTAGCGGTGAACTAGACATGCACTAGAAGACCAAATGTCAAAAAGATGGAGATGTTGGGCCGAACCTACTTTGAAGCTGCTTAGTTGCCCATCAGCCTTACCCTCATGGAAGGCCCAGAGGACACTGTCTTCACCAAATCATTAAGAAGTGCATTGGCAAGGCAGCAACAGCTTTCATAAGTTCTGTGGTAGGGCAGAGATGATGGTAGAGGATGCTTCACCGCAATTGGGCTTCTTATTTTTAATGAGAATAATTAATAAGATCCTACATGAGAAAGGCCAGGATGTGAAACTTAAAAATCATCAGCTAAAACTAGGTGTAACTGCCATAAAAATTCACAAGGACAAAGTGGCAATAAGAATATTGACCTGTAGGGAATTGTGGTGATAGTTAATTAGTCACACCAGGAATGGAAGGTTTATTTTTTACTGATTTACGTATACAAGAAAAGAATTCTAGGTCTGGTAGCAGTTGTAGCTCACTAACATACAGAATTGTGATCTCTTACGTAATGCCTAAATCAAAGCTAATTTAAGGATCCAGAGTCCTTTGATAGAGAGGAGACCCTACAATGTGACCAGTGCAGTATACTTTAAGTAATAGCTCAAGCCTTCCCCAGAAATGCTAGTGGCCATTTCCGATAATGTTTTTTCAATAAATAAATGGAAACACACAAATCTTCTGGACATATTTAAGTGCCAGAATAACTGATGCTAATCTCTAGGTCTAAAATCTTTAACATGTTGTACAAGTCAAAGAGGGGGACATATGGCGGTCCAGTGATAAATGAACTGTTGAATCCTGTCTGTATCACAATGAGTCCAGCAAAAGCTCAAACTTATCCTACAGTGATTTACCTGGTCCAAGAGATAAGGCTCAGTATATGTATAATAAGTAAATAGAACAGTGACTTTTAACCCTTACCTCACACCAGAATCACCTGGAGGGCTGGTTAAAACACAGGTTTCTAAACACCACCCTCAAAGTCTCTGCTTTCGTTGCTCTGGGTAGCTCACAAATTTGCACAACTACATTTCCAAGTGATACATACCACTTTGAGAACACTTAGCTCTTTCTCTATGGTTTGGGTCACCAATTGGTATTCTTCTAGATAAATCCTTCTCAAAATATGATCCTCTTACCCATGGCATGAGAGGCATTCATTCCTTTCTACTTTGATTAGTGCAAAAGCCAGATGTCTTCTGGTACACAATAACCCAAATAATCAGAGAGTGATATTAATTGCAGCTATCTTTTTAGGTGTGGTGTTTTTTAGCAAGCAGAACAACACAGCCCTTGGCACCTATTATGCAGATAATGACTTGACGATTTTTTTCCTTATTGCTATCAGCAAAGTTAATTAGAAGCAATTTGTCTTTATATATTAGGAAAAACAGTATACTATTATGCCCTTGTCACTCGTCAGCCCTCCTCTTCTCTGTCCATAATATATTCTTAAGGGAGCTTAATTTTCCTGATGGTCTACAAAGTATTTTGCTAGCTCATTTTATTGATGACATTTACTCATTATATCTAATGAGTAAGAAGACATACATGTATGCCTGAGAGAGGGTGATAAATGCTCATGAAATTCAGAGGCCTGCTACATTGGTGAAATTTCTGGACCCTCTGATTTGCAACATGTTGGGATCTCTTTTATAAAGTAAAAATTAACCCCTATATTTATCCTTGCTAATTAGTAAAATGAACTTATTTAACCTTACTGTTTCAAGGTGTTTACTAAGTTAACTGAAAGTCTCATACTTTTGAGTAGGACTTTGGAGCAAAAAAGTCTCTGCAGCAAGTATAGGCAGCAGTGCAAGCTGCCCTGTCCCTTGAAACTTATGACCCACAATCATAACTGTTTTGGAAATGCCAAATAAAGCTTTTAGCAAGGCCCAATATAAGAACTGCAGTGCAGACCCTGAGAGCTTCCGAGTTAGGCCACGTTCTCTTTGCCCTTTTTCTCCGACAACTGTATGCCACATGAAAAGCAGTCCCTGGTTTGCTACTGGGCTCTGTAAATACATAAACATGTGACATCAAGTATCTACACAAAAGAAACTACCTGTTAGGTACTTGGCATTATATAATTTACCAAATAATAAAATTGGAACGTTTTCAGCAGCCGTTGCATTGTAAGATGGAAATAGGATGCAATCCAACACTGGCAGGTTCAGAATGCCTGGGTAAACTGCACAGAGTGCTTCAGATTTCAGTGCCTACTCCCACTCCTGCCTCTTACTCACCCAACTTACAGCCTTATGCAAAGTAGTCTAAAACCAATTAATGAAAACAAAATGGGACTGACCTGGCTGGTAAATAAATCTACACAGTGTTCTGCCATGAGTTAAAAAAGGAAAGATAAAGACAGTAGTGAAGGGCTATCTTCCCAGTGGGTTGGTTGCTTCACTTTACATAAAATAGAGATGGCCAATGGTAAAGCTTGCAGTCAGTGCTATATGCTGGCTGGTTAGTCAGGGATAGGAAAAGAACAAACTGGTAACAACAAAGGCTGGGACTGAAGTAAGGGGATGAATACCTTGGTGCAGCATGTAAAGATGATCATGTGCCACATAAATGCCCAGCAGAGGGTTTCCACAACCCAGGACCTTCTAAAGAATTAGACAGACAAGATCCTTTCTCTGATGTCAATTAGTCTCTTTCTCCAGCCTCTCTTCTCTTTGCTCAATGGAGTCATGTACGATGAGGCCCTAATGACGTGTGGAGGTTATACATAACTCAAAACGATCACCATTGTGAAGTGCAAAACTGCTAATAGCAGACACACAAATGGAGCCATAAATGGCACCATTTCCTAAGGAAACCAGCTAGCCGCCTGATGGCTGATTGCAGACATACACAATCATACGTGGAATGAAATTGCTGGTTCATATGGTCAAAGTATTTTAGCTTTATTAGACATTAGTTGGCAGTTTTGCAATGAGGTAGTACAATTTTAGATTCTCAACATGAGTTCCAATTGCCCTACACTCTCACCAATCCTTGCTTTTCATATATGAGCTTGTTTGGCATACGTAGATTTTTTTAATTTTAAAATCTCGTTGTCCATGTAATTTGCATTAGCCATGACGAGAACCTTTTTGTATGCTTATTGCCATGTGGATATTTCATTTTCTAAGTGTCTGTCCAAATTTTTGGTCATTTTAGAAAAGTATGTTGCTTGTTATTTTGTTATTGTTGATTTGTAGCGTTTATATGCTCTGGATACACATTCTTTGTCAGCTATATGCTTTTACCAACATTTTTTCTGAATCTATGGATTGTCTTTTTATTTCCTTAAGTTTATCTTTCTGTGAGCAGAATATTTTAAGCCTAACTTTTCAACTTCTTTTAATGGATAGGCCTTATTTGCCCTAATGAAACACTTGCTACACAAGGAAATTTGTGTACGTTTCCTTCTAAAAGCTTTAAAGTCTTTAGCTTTGACATTTAGGTTTATGTTGAATAATTTTAGTGTAAGGAATAATGTAGA
This sequence comes from Cebus imitator, assembly GCF_001604975.1. NCBI lineage: Eukaryota > Metazoa > Chordata > Mammalia > Primates > Cebidae > Cebus > Cebus imitator. The sequence goes on along the minus strand of NW_016107935.1, from coordinate 273,085 downwards.
TGGTCAATGTTAACTGATTTTTCAAATCTTTTTTTTTTTTTTTTTCATTTTGACGTCTTTTTTTCTCCAGTCATATTTGTATTTTAAATTGAAGAACACTGCTTGGGCAACATGGTGAGACCTCGTCTCTACAAAAACTTGTTCTAGCTACTCAGGAGTTTGAAGTGGGAGAATCACTTGAGCCCAGGAGTTTGAGGTTAGAATAAGCTATGATCATGCCCCTATACTCCAGCTTGGGCAACAAAGCCAGACCCCATCTCTAAGAGATAGACAGATAGATATAGATAGATAGGTAGGTAGGTAGGTAGGTAGGTAGATAGAGATAGATAGATAGATAGATAGATGGAATTCTCCCTTATCCCATTGAACATCATTTGTATATTTGGCAAAATCAAGTAATTGTATACTCTCTTTAGTTGTATTGATGTATTTTTCTGTCTGTGTACTAACACTCATTGGTTTAATCAATGTAGTTTTATTCTGCCTAGAAATATGGTAAGTCCTCTTTTTTTTTTTTAAGAATTGCCTCAACTCTTCTGCATTTTTAAATAAAATACAGAAAAACTTTTTCAATTATAGAATTTAAAAACCTGCTAGAATTTGGAATGATATGGCTATGAATCCATATATTAATATCAGGAGAAATGACATCTTAACATTTTGACTTCAAATTTATGACATTGTTTTCAGTTTATTTAGTTTTAAATTTATTTCAACAATTTTCTGTGTATAAGGAGGGTCTTACGGTTCTTTAAAATTATTATTCAGTATTTTATTGTTCAGTATTTTATGGTTTTGTGGGTTTCTTTTTACCACTATTGTAAGTGGTATTATTTCCCCATTTTATTTTCCAATTTTGTGTTACTATAATGAGACCATTTGATATTTTCCTGCAGGGCTCTAATCATCAATTTAAAAATCATTATTTCTTTTTTCTCTCTGTGCTTCAGTTTAAGTAATTTCAAATGACCTTATTCGAAGTCAATAACATTTTTTCATCCAGTCTACTTTAAGCCAATCAAATTAATTATTCACTTCCAACATTATAATTCTCAGTTCTAGAATTTCCTCTTAGTTTTCCTTCTTTCTGCTGAAATTCTTCATCTGTATACCAGTTTATCCATTTTTTCTCTAAATTTCTTAAGGTTAATTTTTTTCATTTACTAATTCCTGTATTTATATCATCTACAGTTCTGCTTCTTTTGGCTTTTTAACTTTTTATCAGGAATCACATTGTCTTAACTCTTTTCATGTCTTCTGGTTTTCTATTGTGTGCCACAATTTAAATACAAAATAGCAGCAGACACCCAAGTTGCTAAGTTCTTCCAGCAAGGACTTGCTTTGCTCCTTTGTTATGGAGCTAGAGTCTTACATCCTCAATTTAATCAGTTTAGCTGATTTGGGTTCTGTCTTTAGAAGCTTCCAAAGTGGGATCACGCCCCGCACTCCAGCAGGGCTTAAGAAACTTAGCACACACTAGGGTCTGTCGGAGGGAAATAGGGGTGGGGAGTTGGGGAGAGTTAGCATGGGGAGAAATGCCAGATATAAGTGATGGGAAGGAAGGCAGCAAATCACACTGCCATGTGTGTACCTATGCATGTTCTTCACATGTACCCTAAAACCTAAAATGCAATAAAAAAATAAATAAAAAATAAAAAAAGAAACTTCTCTCTATTTTCCAACTTGCCTGCCATCAGTTTTTCAGAATCACTGCTTAGTCACCCTGATTCTTATATAGAGAATTGCATTAGCAGCTCTATCAGGCAATTTGCACAGGTAAAAATTTCTGCTTGCCTCTTCCTTTGGCATTAATGCTCCTTTACTTATAATGGTCTTACTTTTCCATCCAATTATTCCTATAGACTCAACAACTACATTCAGAAATAAAGGATGTTGCGGTCTCTGCTCATCTCTAAAGGTCACACATATTTCTAAAATTACTTTATTTAGGCCAGGCATCGTGTTGCAGGCCTGTAATCCCAGCACTTGGGGAGGCCGAGGTGGGTGGATGGCTTGAGCCTGGACAGCATGGCAAAACCCTGTCCCTACAAAAAATTAGCCAGGTGAGATGGCATGCAACTATAAACCCAGCTGCTCAGGAGGCTGTGGTGGGAGAATCTGGGAGATTGAGGCTGCAGTGAGCCATGATGATACCAGTAAACTCCAGCCAGAGCAGCAAGAGTGAGACGCTATCTCAAAAAATAAAAATAAAAAATTATTTTACTTAAATTTCTTTGTGCTCATAGCTTTTTGGTAGTTTTAAATACATATGTGTATGTATATGTATATATTTCATGTTATATTCTTTTCTTGATGCTACAAAGTGATCAATTGTATTTTGTGACTATTTATAATTTAACTGAGGTCATAACTCCAAGAGATATGTTTTGTATTAATCAGTTTTGCTCACACTCATCTCCTATTTCTCGCTTCTGTCTTAAATGAATGGCAAAGTGCAGTATTTCAGGAATAGAGATGACTGGGCTGGAATGATCTCAGGATACTATAGTAGTTGTTGGGACTTGACATGGTAATATGTATTTTTCAACAGAACATAGGGCAAAAGTGAACTTTAAGGAGGAAAAAAGCTGAATATCTACCATTTGTCCCAGCAGATTAACTTTTACATTTCTCTACCATGCTCTGTGCTCCAGACAATGGTTTTCTTATTTCATCAATAAGCTCCCTTAAAGACTTAATGCCAATTGTATTCAGCCACTTTACTGATGATTTGGTAGGAGGGCACATCTTAGCCTCTGGAATGTCTGGAATATACTGTATTTTGATCCCATGGTGGTTACAAAGTATATACAGATACAAACACTAACTATGCTGGACACTTAGTATATATGCACCTCACTGTATGTAAGTTTTAACTGAATTAAAAATAATATTAAAATATAACAAACATTCTATTTAGTAGCAAACTATGAAATAGAGTACAAGACAAAAGATATTCACTGTCATCACCTCTATGCAACATTGTACAACACTGAAAAGTCGTCGCTATTGCAATATGACAAGAAAAGGAGAATGCATAAGGTTTGTAATAAATAAAATTTATTATTCACACATAATGTTATTAGGCATATACAAAATAAAAAAAACTATGAAAAATGGAATTAAAAAGAATTTATTAATAGATTAAAAATCAATATGTAAATATATATTTCTATGCAATAACACATATAATTACATACTAATTTTTTAAAGAATGATAACACAATTAGCATCAAGAACTGTCAAACACCGTAAAAGTAAAAGATGTATAAGATATAGGCACGGAAAAGCCAGGAAATATTATTGAGGGAAATTAAAGATGATCTTCACAAGTAAATGGAGCTTTGTGAATTGCAAAATTCAAAATTGTGAAGATGCTAATTATCTCCAAATCAATCAACAAATTAAAGAAAATCTCAGAATATGTGTATATGTCTAAACTCATAACCAGGATTATTCACAATAGTGAAGGCATGGAATCAAGCTGAGTGCCCATCAATGGTGGACTGTATAAAGATAACATGACACATAAACACCATGAAATACTATGCAGTCATGAAGAATAAAATGACGTTCTTTGCAGAAACACAGATGCAGCTAGATGTCATCATTTCAAGCAAATTAACACAAAACAGGAGCCAAATACCACATGTTCTCACTCAAAAGTGGGAGCTAAATATTGAATGTTCATGGACATTAAAATGGCAATAGACACTGGGAAATGCTAAAAGGAGAAGGATGGAAAGGGGCAAAGGTTGAAAACTGTAGGTACTGTGCTCACTATTTGGGTGACAGAATCACTCATACCCCAAACATCAGCATAACACAACATACTCATGTAACAAACCTGCACACATCCCCCTGAATCTAAAATAAAAGTGGAAATTGTAAATAAATAAATAAAATCAGAAGCTGATTCTTAAATATATGAGAGAATACAATGGGCCAAGAATAAAAAAGACAAATTTGTGAAAGCAAAACAAAGTTGAAAGAAATTTATTACCAGGTATGAACACTTTATATAAGCTACACCAATTAAGATCACGTAGTGTTGGGGCAAGATAAACGAATACATCAAGAGAGTAGAATAGAGAATCTAAAAAAGACTGTACACATATATGTTCACTTGATTTATATCAAAGGAGAGTCTGTGTTATAGTGTGGAAAGAGTGATCTTTTCAATAATCAATGCTGACTCAATTAAATATCTACATAGAAAAATATTTAATTTTGACACATTCTTCATGTTATTTGCAAAATGAATTTCAAAACTACCTTAAATATAAACGTGATTTTTAAAAAAACAATAAGACTTCTGGAGGAAAATGTATTAGAGTATTTTTATAGTCCTGGAGTTGGCAATGGTTTCTTATAATAGACATAAAAATATAAATAATGAAATGAAAAATCGATGGGTAAACTATTTTAAAATTTTAAATACCTATTAATTAAATGACACCATTACTGAGTAAAAGGTAAACAAGAAGTAGGAGAAGAATATAGTTGTATACATATATACATACTGTTGATCTGTGAACAACATATTTACACTGCACAATTCCACTTATATGCAAATTTTTAAAATAAATATATTAGAAAAATATTTGGAGTTTTGAGACAATTTGAAAAAACATGTAAATGAACCACATAGCCTAGAATTATTTTTAAAAATTAAGAAAAAGGTATGTCATGACTGTATAAAATATATAAAAATCGATTTAGATACTAACCCATTTCATCATCTACTACCATAAAATATACAGATATGTTATTTTAAAAATGTATCAAAATTTATGCACACAAACACAGACTGTACATGGAATCATTTGTGGTCAAGAGAAATGTAAACAAATGTAAAGATGCAGTACTAAATCATGAATGCATAAAATGAACTATAAGACCCACTACTGTAATAATTTTGTAACCACCTCCTATAGCTATTACAGTTACCTCAACTGCATGAGTATCCACTTAAAACACTACATGATGTTAATCCTTTCTGCATGAGCAGTTTATCTCTCCAGTAAATTGCATATCACATCAAAAAGTGATCTCTCATGGTTCTCATGTATTTTTCATTGTGTTTAGTGCAACACCATAAACCTTGAATACCACCACAAGATCCACATGAAATGGCTGTATATGCTGGAAGAGTTTCCAAGAAGCAGAGAAGAGACGTGACATTACAAGAAAAAGTTGACCTTGATATGTAGTATAGGTTGAGGTCTGCAGCTGCAATTGCCTGTCATATCAGACAGATGATTTGTCTTTCTCTTCCTTGTAATTTTCTTCATAATCTTTTCTTTAGTTTACTTAACTGCAAGAATTTGGTATATAATACATATGACATAAAAATACATGTTAATTGACTGTTTATGGTATCAGTAAATCTTCCAGTCTAAAGTAGGCTATTAGTAGTTAAGTTTTTGGGGTATCAGAAGTTATACATGGATTTTACACTGTATGAGTGACTGGTGCCCCTAGCCTTCATATTATTCAAGGGTCAACTATGTATGTGTATATGTGCATATATTTATATGTATGTATGGCATGCATCCAGAATATATGAAACACTATTATGAACCAATAAAAGGAAGACAACCAAGTAAGAAAGTGAACACATTAAATAGACAATGTATAAAAGAGATCATCCAAATAGCCAATACATGAAAAAAATGCAAATTTTTTAGTCATTAACACATCGAAATTGTAACCACAATGAGACCACAACCTATCTGCCAAATGGCCAAAATAAAAATAAAATAAAAACAATAAAAGACAGCATCAAATATTGGTAATACTTTGGCACAATAGAACTCTCAAGTACTATTACTGAGTGTAAATTTGTACAGAAACTTTAGATAAATTTTGTAGCAGCTTCCACTCAAGTGGAAAAAAAGTATAAGCAATGGCTTATCGGTTCCATTTCCATGCAATACTAGACGTATGTGCAAAGAAAGATATGTACAAGAATATGCAAAACAGCACTACTAATAATATCCCTAAACTAGAAACAATCCAAATGTTTAATTGTGGGTTGGTAAAGTGTTATGAATCCATGCAACAGAATATCATACAATGAAAATTATGCAAATATGTTCAGATGCAAGAAGGATTAATGTAACAAGCACATACAGATGATCCTTGACTTTTAATGCTGTGACTTATGAATTTTTAATTTTACCGTGGTGCCAAAGTGATACACACCAAGTATTCTCCTCAACTTATGATATGTGTGAATAAAGCCATTGTAACTTGAAAACATTTCAAGTTACTATGGGTTTACCCAGACATATTTATCTAAAGTTCCTGTACCAATTTATACTTCTAAGACATTGTTTTCAAGTTACAATTGAAGAAACACAATTTCCACCTATAAAATTTTCAATGTGTAATAGATTTATCAGGATGTAACCTCATCATAAGTTAAGAAGGATCTATGTATTCTTACCTATGACTTATTTTGCTTAATACAGATGTTTATCAACTCACAATGGGGTTATGTCACAATAAGCTGATTTTATGCTGAAAATATTGTAAGTTGAAAATACATTTAATACATCTAACCTAGCAAACATTGTCCCCTAGTCTACCTTAAGTGTACTCAGAACACTTACATTATCCTACAATTGGGCAAAATCACCTAACACAAGGCCTATTCTGTAATAAATGCTGAATATTTTACATAATTTATTGAATACCATACTGTACTGAAAGTGAAAATCAGATGGTGTGTGGGTAGAGTATGGTTTCTATAGAAAACTTATTGTTTTCACAACATCATAAAGTAAAAATCTCATAAGTAAAATGATTGTAAATCGGGGACTGTCTGTGTTTTATGACAATATAAAGTTCAACAACAGGGTACTGCTAATCTTTTTCTGTATCTTAATCTGATGTACAATTATGGCTTGTGTAATTTTCTATATTACACATAAAGTTTTACTGAAAAAAAAACAAACATACCTTTGCACATCTGCACATACACATTTGCACATACATTTGCACATTCCCAGATATCTGTTTCCTAGGAATCCATATAACAAAAATGAAATATCAACACACAAGAACATATGTATAAAGATGTTAATTGCAAACTTTTTCATAATTTTTTAAAAATTAAATGCCCTTCAATAAGGAACTGTTGAATAAATAATAGTATGTTCACATAATGGTTACTATACAGACACTAAAAAGAATTTGACTTGTAAGGATTTAAGGAAATATTATGTGAATATGTCACAGGATCCCTCCAGTGTCGCTTCACCAGCCAGAAACCTCTGTGGCCAGCAGCACCTCAGCTTGAGTTTTGCTTTTGCCCTCTGGGCTTATTCTGCACACTCGGCCTGCCAGGCTACACTCAGCTTACACTACCAGCTGGGATCCCATGCCTGCCAAGGGAGAGTCAGGCATGCAGTGGCAAGGGGTGTGTAAGCAAGTGAATGTAGGGGCCAGGCACTGTACACAGTCAGGCATTCTGGCTCATGTGGTGGGGTGGGAAGCTCCAGGCACTGGCACAGGTGCCAGCTCCATGCAAGGCTGAAGCTATACCAGACATAGAGCAGGTAGCCTCTGCTGTGGGCACCAGCATCTGGACAAGAGGAATGCAATGATGCCCAAAAGCTTGAAGACACCACAAACCGCAGAACCCTAGAGAAGATGTTACAACATGTCACAGCCCTGTCTTGGGGAACCCTGAGGTCTGGAGTTTCAGAAGGGCTGCATCTCTTCTTTCCTTCTTGTTACCTGTAGCACAGCAAGTGGGGTGGTGGTAGGCAGGAGAGGCATGTTTCAGGGGGAGTATTTGAGCCCATTTGTGTTACAGCTCTTTCAGTCTTGCTGCCTTAAGCAAGGCCTCCAGCTCCTGGGATGGCCCAGCCCTGCCACTGCTTCTTGTCACATGGGGCAGCTGCCCAGTGCTGGCAAAGGGCCAGAGAGCTATAGTGGTACAGCAGCTCTGGCTTGGGGGAATCCTGAGGTCTGGGCCCCCAGCAGAGTCACCACCCTTCACTCCCACAGTCTGGGAGTGTGGCATGGAGTGGCAAGGGGTGTGTAAGCAAGTTAATGTAGGGGCTTCCTGGGCCCCCAGGAGTACAGGGATGCCTGGGCCTAGAGCTGCAACTGGGTGGCTGCATCTGCACCCAGGAGCACAGTCTCCCACCCTGCCAACTAGATAGGGTGTGGGGCTCTCACTGGTATCCCCTGTTCCCAGCCCCTGCCATGTCTGCTAAGCACACAGCCCTGGCTGTTCCTTCACCATTGCAGATGATGCCCTCTCAGCAGCCACTCCAAATGGCCACAGCTGCCATCAAATGGAGCAAGATGCTGAAAAATGAGAAAAGTATATAGACTATCACTCATTATTTTAACAAAAATTTATCAAAGAGTTTCATCTTTAAGTATATATATGACTGTATTTTATATAATATATATGTTATATATCATTGTGAGATTGTGGAGAATTTTGAATAGTGCCTACATTCCTGGATAGGAGGTGATAATTGATATGTGTGGAAAGATGAATAAAGAGAGAGAATTAGAAAATTTAAATAAAAGATACAGCACCTACATAGGACTAAATTGATTTATTTTCTGTCACAGTGAATAAACATAGATAGATAGATAGATAGATAGATAGATAGATAGATAGATAGATAAAACAGAAAGATGAAAGTATAAAGAACTTAAAAGAAAGAATGAAAGAAAAAGTAAGTACAGAGAAAAATTACAGGCCAGCCTCACTCTGACCATAGTGGCAAAATATGTTTTAAAATATTAGCAAACCAAATCGATATATGTTTTTAAAACATATCATGGCAATATTAAGTTGTACCAATAATGTGAAGACAGTTTATATTTAAAAACAAAGTTAAACATGTAACTTGTTATATTTAGAAATTAAAGAAATAAACCATTATGTCAAATATATGAAAAGCATTTGATTAAATGTAATATTCATTAATAGTAACAATTACTAGTAAACTAATAATAGACAGCAACTCTTTTAGCCTAGTATATGATATCTTACATGAGTTATTAATAATGAAAACATATGAGAAGTATTATTGATAATGGAGATATATGATATAAGCAAGACGGCAGAAGAAGAGTCCCCTGGTATCGCTCACCCCACAAAAGTACAACTAGCAATTATCAATAGACAAGAATACCACCCTGAACTTGCCAAAACTCTGGGGAGAAGCAAAAAAAACCCTGTGGGTCTGCAAAAATGACAAAAGCTGTCATTTTTGTAACTGATAAGAGGAATGATTATTTCAGACTGCACTACCCCTCTCCTAAACTAACATAATGCCACTTAAAATAATTTCTATCAGCTCACAGTTTCTCAGGCGATAGGAGGGAACCTGAGGGGGATATTTGATCTCCCCACTGGTCCAGGAATCTTCCCATGAAGGTGAGAAGTGCTTTAGCCTCATCTCCTGGAAGCCCTGGAGGTGCCAGTAGGGATCTAGTCCCATCTCGTGGAAGTACTGGGAGTGCCCATAGGGCCAAACCACCTGGGGTAAATTAGAGACAAAGATCAGGAGCACTGATTGCAGTGACTGGTGTGCAGATCTTAGTGGCTACTCAGCCACTGATCAGTGGGGGTATCATGTTAATCACCCAGCACAATTACAGTGCAGGGAGCATGGTTCATGGGTATCCTATGCCCAAGTTTCTGGCTGGCTTTCACACATAGTTCAGGTCCTCTTGTTGAGTTTTACCCTGACTAGTAAGCAACTAAAACTTCAGTAATTATTTTTCAATGTTCAGATTAAGTCTTCACCATATTTGAAAAAAACTTCAAGCCAATGATTTAGTTCTGGTATAGCATTTGAGGTCTGGTGCTATCCCTGTTCCCTAGAACAGAACTTAACTGCAGGCCAGCAGTTACATTCTGTTATTAAATAGTAACAGTCTAATGCCACAAAATAACATCTTCATAAGGTAAAAGTGGTGGCTTCCTCCTTAAATGCACAAGCATTAACATAAAGAGACAATGATTGTGAAAAATCAGGAAAATATGATACCACCAAGATAAACCAATAAAGCTCCAATAGTGGACCCAGAAGAAATGAAGATAAATGAAGTGAATGACAAACAATTCAGAGAGATCCTCTTAAGGGCATCATAAGAAAATATGTTTAGAAAATTTCGGAAGAAAATTTATGATGTTCACAAAGACATCTGACAAAGGAATAGAAATTAAAAAAAAAATTAAAACCCTAAAACTAAAAAATATAATTACTGAATTGAAAAACTCAACAGAAAATTTTGAAAGCAGACTTAATGAAACAGAGGAAAGCATCAGTAAGCTCAAAGGACATGTAAAATTATTCAAGTAGAGAAGTAAATAAATAAATAAAAAAAAATGAGTGAAGACCTATGGGAATTATGGGATACCATCAAGTGATCTAATCTTCACATAATAAAAAAGTTATTGAAGGAGTTAAGAGAGAAAAAGACCTAGAAATAATATTTTTAAAAAAATAATGACTAGAAATTTTCCAAATCTTGGGAAAAACAACAACATACAGGTACAGGACGATCATAGATTACCAATCAAATGTAAGACAAATAATAACTTCCTACCATATCCTCGAACATCAGAGACAAAGAAAGAATACTGAATGCAGCAAGAGGGAAAAAAAACATATCACATTCAATGGAGTGCCAGCACATCTTTCAGTGGACTTCCTGGCAGAAATTCTGCAGACTAAGAGTGGGATGATACATTCAAAGCACTAAAGAAAAAAAAAAAANAAAAAAAAAAAAAAACAGAAACCCTTCTAAATTTACTTTACCCATAAAAATGATACCTCAAAAATAAGAGAGAGATAAAGACTTTTTCAGACAAACAAAAGCTGAGGAAGTTCATCACTACTAGACCTGGCTTACAGGTAACTCTAAAGGGTTTTCTCTAAGCTGGAGAAAAAAATCCAACATCATTAATAAATAACACAAATACATGTGAAAAACATAACACTAGTCTGAGTATGCTAATAGTCAAATTCAGAATACTTTAAAAATGTAATGATGGTTTGTAAATCACTTTATATTTGTAGTATAATGGTTAAATGATAAAACACTGTAAAAAGTAAGTATAATTAGATTTTTAAAAATATGCAATATAAAAATGTAAATTGTGACATGAAAAGTTATAAATATGGGGTGAGAGTAAACATAAAATATAACTTTTTTAAGAACTCAAGGTTAAATTGATAGAAGCCTAAAATAACAGATTCTGACTACAAGTCATTTTCTGTAAGCTTCATGGTAACCACAAAGCACAAAACCTACCTTTAGTTTAATAGGTAATCTAAAAATAAAAGGCAAGTAATCAAAACAGAATACTAGAGAAAATCACAACCATCAAGGAAGACACTAAGAAGTAGAGTAATAAAGAATCTACAAAATGACTGTAAAATAATGAACAAAATGGCAGTGGTAGGTTCTTACCTGTCAATAATCACACTGAATGCAAATGGATTACGTTCTTCAGTTAAGACACAGAATGACTGAATGGATAAAAAATAAGGACCCAACAATATGTTGCTTATAGGAGACTCATTTTACCTGTAAGAAGACTCACAGATTGAAAGTGAAGGGATGGAAAAAAATATATATTTCATGCAAATGAAAACCAGCAGAGACCTGGGGCAACTATACTTATATTAGATAAAATATTTTCAGGTAAAAAACTTGAAATTATCTTTTCCTCTTAAAAAGAGGCAAAGGAAGTCATTATATAATGATAAAGGCATCAATTCAGCAAGAGTATATAATAATTATATAAGTACCCAGCATAGGAGCACCTAAATGTATGAAATACAATAATACTAGGAGACTTCAACACTCCATTCTAAGCAATAGACAGATGATCATCCAGACAAAATATCAACAAAGAAACATTACATTTTAAACTGTTTTTTTAGATCAAATGGACCTATAGAATATTCTATCCAACAGCTACTGAATATACATTCTTCTCAATTGCACACAAAACTTTTTCCAAGATGCATTACAGGTATTGACCGACTTATGACCTATGCAACATACGACCATTCGACTTTATGACCACAATCGCTAGCCACGACTGCTCCGCATCTGGCAGCGCAAACGTTGCCCAGTTGGGTGTAGGACCGTGCGGACCAGCTTCCGGCAGCACTACCATCTCCGCGTGCACCATTTCAACTGTTACCCCAGACTCGGTACAGCAATTTGTGTTTTGTGTCTTGGATATTTTTCATCACAACCCTCCCAAGATGTCTACCAAGAGGGAATTGTCTTTGTCTACACCTCAGCCTGCCAAGAAGGAAAGAAAGGCCATCGATCTCAACACGAAAATGAAGGTAATTAAGCAGTATGAAGGAGGAAAGAAAGTGAATGTGATCACACGTGATACGAAGTTATCACACTCAACTGTGTCAACGATTTTGAAAGATAAAGAATTTGTGAAGTTATGAAAGATTCTGCACCCATGCGATCAACAGTTATAACAAAGCAACAAGGCTGGCCCATCCACAAAATGGAGAAATTGCTGTATAGCTGGATGGAAGATCAAATTCAAAAACGGACACCATTAAGTCTTTTTACTGTGCAGATGAAGGCGAGAAGTCTACTTCGGACTCTGAAGGAGCGTGCTGGAGAAGATTACAGTCAAGAATTTGTAGCAAGCACTGGCTGGTTCCAGAGATTCAAGAAAAGATTCCAAATGCATAGTGTTCGAGTGACTGGAGAAGCAGCGAGTGCGGGTGAGGAAGGAGCACGTAAGTTTGTTGATAGTCTGGATGAATTAATTACAGATGAGGGATATCTAGCAGAACAGATTTTCAATATTGATGAAACTGGATTATTTTGGAAGCGGATGCCAGCACGCATTTACAGTATATTCACAAAGAGGCCAAAAGCATGCCGGGATTTAAAACATTTAAGGATAGGCTAACTCTGCTGCTTGGCAGGAACATCGCAGGGTTTAAGCTGAAGCCGTTCGTAATTTATCACTCAGACAACCCGCGTACATTCAATAATGTTAACAAGCACACACTGCCCATCTACTTTCGTTCTCAACGTAAAGCATGGATGACACAAGGATTGTTTGAAGACTGGTTTATGAACTGTTTTATTCCTCAAGTTCGAGAATATTGTTTGGAGAAAGATATTCCTTTCAAGATTTTCTTGCTACTCGATAATGCGCCTGGACACCCACCACATCTAGGCGATCTCCATCCAGATGTAAAATTTGTTTTTCTTCCGCCAAACATGATTCCACTCATCCAGCCTATGGACCAAGGTTCGATTGCTAAATTAAAGGCCAACTATCTCCAAACCACCTTCACTCAAGCAATATCCACTATAGATGCTGACTCAGAACTAACATTGCGAGATTTTTGGAAACACTACAACATTTTGATGTGTATCAAGAATATCGCTACTGCCTGGGAGGCTGTGACGACAAAGTGCATGAATGGAATCTGGAAAAATTGTGTTAAGTGCTATGTTAATGATTTTGACGGATTTGACAGTGAACATGGGCTTGAAACGATTTGGGAAATAATAGTAAAGCTTGCTAAAGACCTTTCCTTGGAGTGTGAAATGGAAGATGTCGAAGAGTTGCTAGACAAAGAATCCGGAGAACTTACAAATGAAGAGCTAATTGAACTGGAAGAAGAAAGAGTAGCGGAAGAAGAAAGAAGAGAAGCAGAGAAAGAAGAGGAGGAGCCAGAAAGAAAGTTCACCACTAAGGGATTATCAGACAGTTTATCTTTACTGAATAAACTTCTTATACATTTTGAAGCAATGGACCCAAACATTGAACGATTTGCAAGGATTGAACAGATGGTGCACGATGTGTTTAATCCATATCGTGAAATTTATGAAGAAAAAAAGAAACATACAATTCAGACAAAGCTCACCATGTTTATGAAAAAAGCAACTCCAGTAATCCCAACTGCTGTCTCAGATGACAACATCAACGATCCGCAGCCAAGCACCAGCAGCCAATAAAATGTTTCTTACATGTTTATATATTTTGATATGTTTTGCAATTGGGAAAATAATTCCTATGGTATTTTTTACACCTGTATTTTGTATTTTTGTATGCACCTGTATTTTGTAATTTTGTATGTTTTGCAAATACTAAACCAGTTGTACTGGTAATGCAGTGTTTTACTTAAACCTGACGAATGCAAAAATAAGAAACAAAATGGTGTAGAGATGATACGAATGGCATAAAATGAACAAAGAAAATTATGATATATAACAATAATGAAAGAAAATTATGATAAAATATGACTTAAAGATTTTTATAACATCATTTCACAGTACTGTACATATAGCCTACTCAACTTACGACCAAATCGTGTTACGACTGGTCTGTCAGAACCAATTGTGGTCGTAAGTTGAGCACTAGCTGTATATGTTAGGCCACAAAATATATCTTAACAAATTTAAGAAGACTGAAATTATAACAATTATTAACTTTTTTTAACCACAATGATATAAAACTAGAAATTGATAAAAGGAGAAAATTCAGAAACTTTAAAAATACATGAAAATTAAACAATATGCTATTGAAATCAATGGGTGAATAAAAAAGTAAAGGAGATATAAAAATATTTCCCTTAAAATCAGGAATAAGTCAAGAATATGCTTATTGGTAACATATAAAGGGCAAAATCTAAGAGAAAATTATAATTTAAAAAGAAAAAAAGGTTTATCTAATATAAACTTATGTCAAACTATATGTCTTAAAGGTAAAGATTAAAGTTCTATTTCTTATCTTTGAAGGAGCCTTTACTTTAGGAGGATAATAAAATTTCACAAGTCGTTGAAGTCTGGCAGGTTTTTGTCTTTTCCAGTTTATTCAGGACATTGCACATCTATAATTGCTAGAACACTAGTATGTAACTACACCTTCTCAGCAATAAGTTATGCAGTAGGAGTTAGAGACCAAAGTGTTACCATAAAGGAATTTATAATATATTATGGGGAAGATTTATAAGTGGTATAATATAATAAAATGTTTAGGCAATATTATAAATGTATGTTCACAATACATTGGAGGCATAAAGATGCTAGTAAGTTGGCCTGGAATGATTAAGAGATGTCTTTAGAAAGGATTTGGAGCTAAGTTGTGAGACAGATTGGGAAATGGCATTCCAGGCAGAATAAATGGAGGTAGTGTACCATTGAGATATGAGATACTTGAAATATTTCAAAGAAGCATGAGTGTTAGGGGAGTGTGGAAAGTACCTCTTGAGACAAAAAAAGAGAGCTGGATTACAGAGAGTTATTCGTAGCATAATAAGCCATATAGACATTGACCAAAGGCTACGGAGATCCATTCAATAGGCTTAGGCAGAATAGATCTCAGATTTGTATTTTAGTAACATAGAATCACAGGTAGGGTAAAAAAGGCAAGGATGAGAGAGCTATAGCAACACAAAGGAAGTAAACTGAAAATATATGTGACTCTGGTTGGGGGACAAAGATGATGAGAAGGGTTAGAGAATCAATTAATCTGATGCACCTGTAGGATCACCAGGCCAAGATTATTAGATCTGCAACACTGGAAAGGAGAAATTCACCCTTAATCCTCTTTTTTCTCTGTCTCTAATGCCCACTGGTTTAAAAATCTATTTATGTGCATGTTGACCAAAAGTAAGTGTATTTTTCATACCATTTAGTTTTATCCAAGTATTTTAATATACAAAAACATTTTTTTTATTATGGAATTAGCTTAATTTTATAGTTGAAACATTTATTTACTAATTTGAATAGAAGTTGATTTTCAGTTCAACACCTGGTCTGAAATGCTCAGTAAAAGATTACATCAATAAAATAAAATAATAAAATAAATAAATAGAATAATAAAAGATTAACCACCAACCTTGATTTTATCTTCCTTGGAAATACCTTTATCTTCTTATTTGGAAACTGTTTTTCAACTAAATTTGCAATTTTATATGCTTGTAAATACATTTACAATTTTAATGTTTATATAAAGGAAAATAATTGGTTCATTTCACCTTTCAGTTCACATATTAAATACATTTCCTTGAATATTCGTTCAAGACACCAGAGGACATCATGGTTTTTTCATGGATAACTCAACTTTCTAGCTTACTTTTCTTCATCAAGATAATTTACTGCTATTTGTAGCAGTTTTAAACTAATTTTATATTTTTAAAATTTAAGTTAATTTTATATTTCCTAGTTAATCTTGTGTATTGTCTTTCATCACAACGATACTCTGCATTAATTATATTTTGGTATTTAAGAGGAGTTGAAACTTATAACCATTGTACAAAAAAGTATATGGTTAAGATACATTCCAAAGAGCAAAAAAGAAGCATTTATTAAAATGTAAATACTAAAATCTCTATAAATTGTTATTCTATTTGTTATTCTTTCTTTTTGTTAATAAAAATTATAAAATATTGTTGTTCTAGTGAGAAAAGATTCAGCATAATAATTATTCTTATTTCAATACTGAATAATTTTTTTTCTCATCAGGTAGAGTATATCTGCACAGGAGCATCAAAATCAAAACATATTTAATAAAATAATGTATCTTGAGATCATATAAAAATTGCTTATTCTAAAATTTAAATTCTCATTTGTAGTTTTCTCAAAAAATTAATCTTCTTCCTCATAACTAGATGATTGCGTCTTTCTATAGTTTGATATATTTTTAGAGTCTCTAGTCTCTCCAGCTCACAATGATCCCCTTTTTTGAGGGAAATTCCCTCTAGTCCACAGGTTTGAGAACCTAGGACTCGTATAACATAAAGTTTTTGTTTTAAAATCAGATTACATAATTTTACATACAAGCTCTTCTTCTAAAGCATTGTATTAATTTGAGCAAAAATGTTAAGCTCACTGTGGCTTGTTTCCTCATCTCTAAATTGAGCATAATAATTATAATATTTCCACAAATATTATAATATTTGGTGACTTAGTAAATACAATACAGATAACAAAATGCAACTAAATATACAATACAATACAATACAATACAGTACAGTACAGTACAATACAATATAATACAACCATTGCTTTTAAAATTATTTTATCTTTTCCATCCAAGATGGTGGAGTAAAAGCATCTAGTGTGTACCACTCTCATAGAAAAGAAAAAAAGTGGGGAGTAAATACTCACTCTTCAAATGGATTGTCTAAGAAACCACATGAGGATTCATCAAGAAAGGAAGGAGACCCATGGATAACAAAGAAGAGCAAAGCCAGGAAGTCACCCACCCAGGACTGGTGCAGAGCTGAGAGAAGCTCCCTAACACAGAAGAAGGGTGAGAGAGTAAGCGCCCCCAGGCAATCCACACTTCCCAGAAGGACCTTTGCAATCCTGGGAATAAGAAAACCCTGCTGATCCCTGGAGTCCTAGACTGTCATAGACAGCCTCCTGTAGTTTTTGCAGAGGCACCACTCAAGACCGCAGGTGTCGCACAGAACCTGGATTCCTGAGCAGCCCGGTGCCAGCTGCCATATGCTGATAGAGGCCACAGTCATTGTGCCAGGGAGTGCTCTGACTGCCCAACTCCTCCTTGGAGACAAGGGTCTGCTTGTTTTCCTATGCAGCAGCTTGCCCCTGCCTGAGCTTTGTGGGTGGTCATAGCACTATGTTCTCCTGGAGCCACCCAGACTGCACACCATGTGACCCACACCATTTCCCTTACTGCCCCTAGCTAGTCAAGACTTAACAGCCCAGGCTTCCATCACAGCAGCTCTGCCTCCACCTGAACCATGTGGGAGGTGAGGGCACAGCCCAGTGTTACCCTAAGAAACACCTGGATTGCAGACAATGTGTGTCTCACCACCTTCACTGATCCTACCAGGCAGGAGTTGCTGGCTTCGTGGTGCCTGAGCAGGCGAGAGGCATCTCAACTCTCACAACATTGAAAGGGGTGAGACACTCAGGTTTGTAGGCAGACACATAAGTAAAAAGTATCTTCCTCTACAGGGCTGGTCTGGAAAAAGAGTTGCCCAAATGTCAGCTGTGGCTCTGCCCAAGGGAGCCTTGCAGCCTGGAACACCTACCAGAGGAAATGCAGGTGCAGCCTTAGTGATTGGAAGCTGCTCCTCCAAGGCCACGAGCAGTCCTGGTGAGGGGATCATCCATCCCCCCCAATTCTAACATAGAACACTATTGTGAATATGCTGAAATGCAAAAAAGCTGCACAACTGAGTAAGAGCCCATCTCCTGGCCATCACTCTTAAGCATCATCTACTGGATTATAGCCTGGCATAGTTTGCTTATTTGTTTCCTCCAAATCTCATGTGGAAATGTCATCCCTAGTATTGGAGATGTGACTTGGTGGGAATTATTTGAATTATGGGGTGAATCCCTCATGTAGACTGAGCACCACAACCTTGGTGATAAATGAGTTCTCTTTTAGTTCACATAAAATCTGGGTTATTAGAAGTGTGTGGCACATTCTCCCCACTCTCTCTTGCTCCCTCTCTCCAGTGTGATGTGATGCTCCTGCTGCATATTTCACAAGTAAAAGCTACCTGAAGCCTCACCAGAAGCCATGCAGATGCTTTCTATACAGTTTGCAGAACTGTGAGCAAATTATTCTGTGGATGTATATTAGGTCCAATGGTCAAGTATTAAGTATAAGTTCAGAATTTCTTTGTTAGTTTTCTACCTCAGTGATCTAACACTCTAAGTCCCCCACTATTATCATGTGGCTGTCTAAATCTTTTCATAGGTCAAGAATAATTTGTTTTACAAATCCAGGTGCTCTAATGTTGGGTGTGTTTATATTTAGGTTAGTTCAGTTCAGGTTTGAGTGAGAAATAGGTGAACATAAAGTTTTGGCATATTAAGACTTCTTTTACCAATAATGTTCAAATCTTTCCTGTACGCATGATCAAGTAGCTCACAATAACACAGACTTAAAACAAACAAAGTCTGGTTTTGCCAATTATCTTTGCTTTAGGAATCCAGTGATTACCTAGGGGTATTCTGATGGCCGTGTTTGATTATTTAATTTTCATTTTAAAAGCCATCACTTTTTTTCTCATTTAAATAATTTAAACAGCTCTAGGGTAGACAATAGTGTCAGAAATACACTGTAGACTAAAAGCATTACTGGTACATTTGCATTTAAGATTCATTTGCTGAAATTATCAGGCTGGGTTAGAATGGATTGCGGTGGAGAAACAGGCCGTCAAGAGACTCCAGGACTACTTTGTACTGGAAACAATTTTTAAAGTAAGCAGGGATGTTGATCTTATAATAATGTGAATTAAAGATGTACTTTCTTGTTTTGTTGCCCTTTCATTCTCAGATAGTTTCTATATGTAAACCCCTACTAGGGCATTTAACACAGCAGAGAGAACTACACAATTCCACCTTTATTTTGAAGGTTGGGCACATGGCAGGATAATGGAGTTCTGATATGAGCAGTTTCTAATATGGACATCTCTTAGGTTTGGCAAATGATGATTCTCAGGAGCTGTAATTCTTTGGGCTGACCACTGGGGCTGGAGAAAAAAAAAATCTTTGATATTAAGGTTACTTGCCCAATACAGTTCGGGCTACCATCATGGTCACTGCTCCATAATAGTAGTTGTATAAAATCTGACACATCTGCTACTGTCTCAAAGGAGATGGCAGAAAATTCAGTGCCGTCATCATATGTTAGATGTCAGTTCTACAGAAAAGAATGGTGTTGCTGCCACCACCATTATGGTAGTTGTTTTGGGGCATAGATCTCAGAGCCACAGGGGGTAAGTTCCTATTCACACAGACCTTATCATCTAGTGATAAAAGCAAAAAATAAGTAAATGTTCATCATTAGCATGAGAGTATTTTCATGTAATTGAGTCACTTTACCTAGTTTTAGAAGTTGGGGAAAATTTTCCTGAAGAAACAATGTTAAGTCTGAGGCCAGAATGATGAGTACAAGTCAACTACTTGAGCAGTCAACCAGTGAAGAACATTGAAGAGCACAGATCTTGGGAAACCTGGGCAACAATGCCGATATGTTAGACCATAGTGAACACACACACTGGGGTTGGAGGAGCAGGTGGGAGAAAAGGATGAAAGGAGTATGTGCTAGTAAAAGACATGAGGAGAGCACATAAAACATAATGCTTGCAAACCACTTTTCATGTCTGGCAAAAAGAAAAAAAAGAGAATCTACTTTGTAATGCTTCTGGGTAATTAATTTAACTACAGCAAATAATTCTAAAACAAATTACCTTGAAACGATGGTTTAATGTGTGTATTGGTAGTAACTGAGTGGTCAACTGAGATAGATTCAATTGGTTACATGAGAATATTTCTTTAGAGTTGTTGCAGAAACTGACTGCCTTAGATCTGTTGCTTGAAATGTATGCTGGTAGGAAAAAAGCACTTAAGGTATTTGAATGGGGCTAGATAGTGTCTTCAAAATATGTAAAATTCTAATAGACTTCTCCACTTGCCAGGAAAGAACAAGGCCTTCTCCTTTGAGACAGTAGCAGTTGTGTCAGATTTTATACAACTATTGAGCAGTGACCATGATAGTGACCTAAACTGTATTGGGCAAGTAACATTAATATCAAAGATTTTTAGAGTCTTGTGTTGATTGATCTACATGTGTTGACAGATCCACATATGTTGCTGTTATACTGGCAAAGAACAGCAAGTCTTACTAAATTCTCATTTGTGGATAAAACCATATGCATTCCTAGGGGATTTTAAAGATATTTGTGGAAGCAGAATCTTTCAAAGTCTGCATGTTCTTATAAGCCTAAGAAGTGGTAGCAGTGAGAAGTTTTGGGAAATTTAGGAAAAGGTAACTTTCTCTAGTATATTTGTTTGCTAGAGCTGCCGTAACAAAATATTACAATCACAGATTGAGTAGCCAAAGCAACAAAAATATATTTTCTCACAGTTCTGGAGGCTAAAAGTCCAAGATCAAGATGCCAGCAGGTTTGGTTTCTCCCAGGACTCTTCTCCTTGGCTTGCAGATGACCACCTTTTCACTGTATCCTCACATGACCTTTTTTCTGTGAGTAAATATCACTGGTACGTCTTTGCTTTCTTATGAAAAACATTATTCATATTGAATCAGAGCCCCACCCTAAGGACCTCATTTATATTTAATTATCTTTCTAAAGGCCCTGTTTCCAAATACAGTCACAGTGAAGGACAGGGATTAACTTATAAACTTGGAGAAAACATAATTTACCCCATCATATCTAGTAATTCCTAGGATAATCTGGTTACATGGGTTTCTGCTGTTTCAAAAGGATGATCTTTAATGTTGCTGCATTTTGTTCTTTTATAAGTTATATATTCATACATATGTAGTATATATGTTTATATCAAATATCATACACATATTTACACGTGTGTGTGTGTGTGTGTATACACACACATGCATATATACTGATAGAGATATATAATGATTCTTATCTGGACCTCAGAATAATGTCTATATTTTGCTGTTGATATACATAGCCAAAACAGGACCCAGCAATCTGTTGCTGACAAGAAACACTTCACCTGTTAAGACATATATAGACTGAAATAAAGGGTTGGTATGTTGATTAATACTGAGTGCTGACTTGACTGGATTGAAGGACACAAAATATTGACCTTGGGTGTGCCTGTGAGGGTGTTGCTAAAGGAGATAAACATTTGAGTAAATGGACTAGGAAAGGCAGACCCACCCTTAATCTGGGTGAGCACCATCTAATCAGCTGTGAGCATGGCCAGAAAATAAAGCAGGCAGAAAAATGTGAAAAGACTAGACTGGCTTAGCTTCCCAGTCTACATCTTTCTCTCATGCTGGATTCTTCCTGCACTCAAACATCTAATTCCAAGTTCTTCAGCTTTGGGACTCAGACTGGTTTCCTTCCTCCTCAGCTTGCAGACGGCCTGTTATGGGACTTTGTGATCATGTTAGTTAATACTCCTTAATAAACTCCCCTTTATATATATCTATCCTATTAGTTCTGGCTCTCTAGAGAACCCTGACTAATACAGATTTGGAAAACAGAAGAGGGGTTCTAGAGAAACAGAATTACTTCTGTTGGTTTTGGAGTTTCTGGAGTTGTCTGCTTAATATGATTAGACCCTAAAATGCTAAGAATTCTACTTCTAATAGTATGGAGAACACTAATAGTCTTTGGCGTGAACTGTTAAGAGAGTCATGCAAAATAAATGCATAAATCCTAATTCACTGCTCACGAGAGGCAAGGAGTTTAGTAACTCTATGCATAATACCTTTGACTATGTGTGGAGAACCAAGGAACATAATAAAGTTTGTTGTTTGCTCCTAAGTTCACTGGACAAATGATGAAAGAAAATGAAGAACTCGGGGATTCTAACTCCCAGCTTCAGAAGCAGATACTGAACTCACATCTGCTAAGATTGCCCTGAGTGAGAGTAGAAAGCTGAAATTGCGGAAAACCAGACACAAGCTCTTATTAAGTGAGTGACTGACCTGCAATGAAAGGTGCAGGCACACCCTCACCAGATGTCTACTGTTAAAGTGAGGGCATTGATTGGAAAAGAATGGAAGCCTGCAACTTGGAATAGGGGTGTGTGGGAGGACTCTAATGAAGCTGGGGACATTGAGGTTGTAAACTCCAATGAATCGTTTTTCCAGAAGAAATAGCTTCCCCATCCGCAGTAGTGGCAACATCCCCTCCCTGACCCATGCTGCCATCAGCATTTCCACCTTTGCCTGAGGAGATAAACCCTATGCTGCCTGAGGCAACAGTGATGTAGTTGCCAGGCAAGACAGCGTTGATTCTCCTCAGCACCTTTCCCCAAACACCCCTGTTTGCTTCTAGACCTATAACTAGACTAAAGTCCTGATGGGCCTTGAAAGGTGAGGTTCAGAGTACTACACACAGGGAGGTGCACTACACCCGAAAACAACTGTTTGAGTTTTTTAATTTATATAAGCAGAAATCTGGAAACAGGCATGGGAATAGATATTTTGAAAGTGGGATGATGGTGGAAGGAACACAGAGTTGGATCAGGCTGAATTTATTGATTTGGGCCCACTAAGTAGGGATTATGCATTTAATGTTACAGCTCAGGGACTTAAAAAAAAGAAAGGTTCTAATACTTTATTTGCTTGTTTATCTGAAATATGAATGGCCCACTGTGAGTGAGCTGGAAATGCCTAATCTTTCTCGGTTTAATGTAGAGGAAGGGATCCAATAGCTTTGGGAGATTGGGATACTGGAGTAGATTAGTCACTTTAAACCTACTCATCCAAGCTGGGAGGGTCCAGAAGATATACCCTTGACCAATGTTTGTAAAGTAGATTTGTGAGGGCAGCACCTGCATCTCTGAAGAGCCCTATAATTGCTCTTTTCTGTATGTCAGATCTAACTAAGCAATGGGAATAACTGGATGCTAATGTGGTAGGCGGCAAGTGACAGCACTCAACCGTCAAAGGCAAGGTGAGCATAGCTATCATAATGGACAGCAGGGGCAAAGCAGCAATCAGAATAGACTGACATATGTAGAGTTCTGGCACTGGCTAATAAATCACAGTGTTCCTAGAAGTAAAATTGATAGAACGCCTAATGCATTACTATTTAATTTACATAAGCAGAAAACTTCCAGGTCGAGTGGACAAGACTAATTTGAATTATACAAGCAGAGAATTACCACCAGTCAATCAATTTCCAGATTTGAACCAGTTTACTGACCCAGAACCCCTTGAATGTGAAGAGGCCAGGTCCTCTTGAGGAAGGACTCCACTACATTACTAATAATATATTCTGTTATTATTTCTCCCATCCTTCCCTAAGGAGATGTCCTTTTACTGGGATAACTGTCCAATGGGGAAAGGAAAATGGTCAGACATTTCAGGGACTATTGGACACTCACTATGAGCTGACCTTGATTCCAAGTGATGCAAAACGTCCTTGTGGTCCTCCAGTTACAGTAGGGGCTTATGAACATCAGGTAATTAATGGAATTTTAGCTCAAGCCCAATTTACAGTGGGTCCGGTGGGTCCACAGACTCATCCTGTGGTCATTTTCCCAGTGCCAGAATGCATAATTGTCATAAACATATTTAGCAGTTAGTAGAACCTCCACATTTGCTCTCTGACTGGTAGGGTGAGTGCAATTATGATGGGAAAGGCAAAATAAAAACCATTAGAGCTGCCTTTACCTAGAAAAATATAAATCAAAACAATATTGCTTTCCTGGAGGGATTGCAGAGATTAGTGCCACCATCAAGGACTTGAAAGATGCAAGAGTGGTGATTCCCACAATATCCCCATTCACCTCTTCCATTTGGCCTGTGCAGAAGACAGATGGATCTTGGAGAATGACAGTGGATTATCATAAGCTTAACCAAGTGGTGACTCCAATTGCAGGTGCTGTACCAGATGTAGTTACATTCCTTGAACAAATTAACACACATTCTGGTACCTGGTATACAGCTATTGATATGGTAAATGCCTTTTTCTCCACTGCTGTCAATAAGGACTACTGCAAACAATTTGCCTTCAGCTGTCAAGGCCAACAATATACCTTTATTGTGCTACCTCAAGAGTATATCAACTCTCCAGCTTTGTGTCACAGTCTTGTTCAAAGAGAACTTGATTACTTTTTGCTTCCACAAGATATTACGCTGGTCCATTACATTGATGACATTACGTTGATTGGAACCAGTGAGCAAGAAGTAGCAAACACACTGGACTTATTGACATTTGCATGCCAGAGGATATGAAATAAATACAACTAGAATTCAGGGTACTTCTATATCAGTAAAATGGGCTCCAGTGGTGTGGGGCCTGTCAAGATATTCCCTCTAAGGTAAAGGATAGGTTGCTGCATTTGGTCCCTCCTACAACCAAGAAAGAGGTATGATCCTAATACAGATGGAAAAAGATATTCCATGCCAATGGAAACCAAAAAAAATTACATTAGACCAAATAGATTTAAAGATGAAAACTATAAGAAGAGACAAAGAAGGTCACTACATAATGATAAAGGGGTAAATTCAGAAAGAATACATAACAATTTTAATATATATACACCCAACACCGAACCACCCAAATATGTAAAACAATTATTCATAGAGCTAAAAAGAGGAATATTCTCCAATACAATAAGAACTGGAGATGTTAACACCCAACTTTTAGTGTGGGAAAGATCTTCAAGACAGAAAATCAATAAAGGAACATCTGATTTAATCTGCACTATAAGCCAAATTGATCTAATGGATATTTACAGAACATTTATCCAACAGCTACAGAATACACAATATTTTCCTCACCACATGGATCATTCTCAAGAATGGACAATATATCAGGTCACAAATCAAGTTCTTAAACATTGAAAAAATTGAAATAATATCAATCATTTTGTCTGGCTATGATGGAAAAGCTAGAAATCAATAACAAGAGAAATTTTGGAAACCATAAAAATACATAAAAATTAAACAATATGCTCCTAAATGATCAATGGGTCAATGAGGAAATTAAGAAAGAAATTGAAAAATTTTTTGAAACAAATGACAATAGAAACACAACATATGAAAACCTATGGAATATGGCAAAAGCAGTATGAAGAAGGAAGTTTACAGCTATTATGCTTATAGCAAAAAAGAAGCAAAACTTTGAACAGACAATACAACAATAAAATTTAAGAAAAAACTAGAAGAGCAAGAGAAAACCAAATCCAAAATTGGTTAAAGAAGTAAAATATTAGAACAGAAGTAAACAAAATTGAAGTGAAAAANAAAAAAAAAAAAAAAAAAAAAAAAAAAAAAAAAAAAAAAAAAAAAAAAAAAAAAAAAAAAAAAAAAAAAAAAAAAAAAAAAAAAAAACAGTAAAAAAAAAAGAAACAAAAGATTGGGTGTTTTTGAAAAGTTAAATAAAACAGACAAACTTTTAGCCAGACTAAAGAAGTAAAAAAGAGAGAAGATCCAAATAAATAAAATGACAGATGTAAGTGAAGACATTACACCTAACACCACAGTAATTCAAAGGATCATTAGTGGCTATATGAGAAACTGTATGCCAATAAATTAGAAAACTTGGAAGAAATGGACAAATTCCTAAACACATACAACCTACCAAGATTGAATCAGGAAGCAATTCAAAATGTAAACAGACAAATAACAAGTAATAAGATTGAAATCATAATAAAATTATTTCAGTAAGGGAAAGCCCAGGACCCAGTGCCTTCACTGCTGAATTCTATCAAACATTTTAAGAAGACTTAACACAAATTCTACTCAAACTACTCCAAAAAACAGAGGAGGAGAAAATACTCCCAAACTCATTCTATGAGGCCATTATTGCTCTGATGCCAAAAGCAGACAAAGACACATCACAAAAATAAAACTATAGGCTAATATGCCTAATGAATATTGATGCAAAAATCCTCAACAAAATATTAGCTAACCAAATTAAACAATACATTTAGGAGATCATGCATCATGACCAAGTGAGATTTTCCCTTGGAATGCAAGGAAGTTTCAACAAAATCAATAAATGTATAACATTTCTATTTTTATTTTTTATTTATATAAATATTATCAGTAAATAAATATTAATATAAATAAATATTATTTATTTTTATTTATGTATTAATTTAACTTATGCATGTTTTATTTATTATTCATTAATGTTTTATTGATTATGATTATTGATTACATAATTTAAAGTGTCATACATCATGCCAACAGAATGAAGGACAAAAATCATATGGTCATTTCAGTTGATGCTGAAAAAGCATTTGATAAAATTCAATATCCTTTCATGTAAAAACCCTCAAAAACCTGTGTATAGAAAGAACATATCTCAACATAATAAAAGCCAGAGATGACAGACATACAGCTAGTATTATACTAAGTGGGGAAAAACTGAAATCCTTTTCTCTAAGATCTGGAACACAACAAGAGTGCCCACTTTTATCACTGTTATGCAACATCATACTGAAAGTTCTACTATAGCTATTACACAAGAGAAGGATACAAAGGTGGAAAAAAAAAGAAGTCAAGTTGGAAAAAAAAAGAAGTCAAATTATCCTTGTTGGTAGATTATATAATCTTATATTTAGAAAAACCTAAAGACTCAACAAAAAAAAAACATTAGAACTGGTCAATAAATTCAGTAAAGCTGAAGGATATGAAATCAACATACAAAATCACTCATATTTCTATATGCCAACCGTGACCAATCTGAAAAAGTAATTTAAAAAGTAATTCCATGCACAATAGCCAAACTAAAACTAAGTACCTAGAAATTAGCCAAAAAAGTGAAAGATCTGTATAATGAAAACTATAAAACACTTATGAAAGGAATTGAAGAGGATACCAAAAAAGTAGAAATATAGATCATGTTCCTGAATTGGAAGAATGAATATTATTAAAATGTCCATACTATTCAAAGCAATCTATAGATTCAATGCAATCTCTATCAAAATATCAATGACATTTTGTATGAAAATGGAAGAAAAACTATCCTATATTTCATATAGAATCACAAAAGACCCAAATAACCAAATATATCTAAGCAAAAAGAACAAAACTGGAGGCATCATATTACCTGACTTTGAACTATACCACAGAGCTATAGCTACCCAAAACAACATGGTACTAGCACACAGACACATAGACTAATGGAACAGAATAGAAAACTCAGGAACAAATCCACACTCCTAGAGTAAACTCATCTTCAACAAAGCTGCCAAGAACATACACTGGGGAAAAGACAGCCTTTAATAAACAGTGCTGAGAAAGCTAAATATCTATATGCAGAAGAATAAAACTTGATCTCTATCTCTCAATTTATATAAAAATCAAAACAAAATGAATAACAGACTTAAATATAAGACCTCAAACTATGAAACTGCTACCAAAAAATCTAGGGAAAATCTCCGGGTTATGGGTCTAGGCAAAAATTTATTGAGTAGTACCTTATAAGCACAGGCAACCAAAGTAAAAACAAACAAGTGGGATCACGTCAAATTAAAATGTCTGCACGGCAAAGGAAACAATCAACAAAGTGAAGAGACAACCCACAGAATGGGAGAAAATATTTACAAACTATCCACACAACAAGGGATTAAAAACCAGAATATGTAGATAGCTCAAACTCTATCAGAAAAAATTGAATAATCCAATTCAAAATAGGCAGAAGATTTGAACAGACATTTCTGAAAAGAAAACATACAAATGACAAACAGGAATATAAAAAAGTGCTCAATATCATTGATAATCAAAGAAATGCAGATCAGAACTACAATGAGATACCATCTCACCCCAGTTAAAATGACTTTGGTAATAACAAATGTTGGTGAGGACGTGGAGAAAAGGGAGCCCTCATACACTGTTGGTGGAAACATAAATTATTACAACCACTATGAAGAACAGTATGGAAGTTCCTCAAAAGACTAAAGAGGTACCATACAATGCAGCTACCCCACTGCTGGGTATATAGCCCTTCAAAAAAAAATAGGATATTGAAGAGCTATCTGAACTCCCATGTTTGTTGCAGCCCTTTTCACAATAGCCAAGATTTGGAAGGAACGTAAGTGTCAATCAACAGATAAATGTATAAAGAAAATGTGGTACATATACACAATGGAGTACTATTCAACCATAAAAATTAATGATATTCAGTATTTGCAACATGGATGAAACTGGAGGCCATTATCTTAAGTGACATAACCCAGGCACAGAAAGACAATCATCTCACTTACTTTTGAGATCTAAAAATCGAAACAATTGAACCCATGGAGATAGAGAATAGAAGGAAGGTTACCAGAAGCTGAAGGGGTAGGAGAGGGGGGTAGAGGGAATGTCTGGATGGATAATGGGTCTGAATATAGTTAGAAAGAATAAATATGGTCTAGTATTTGATAGCACAACAAGATGAGTATAGTCAATAACTACTTAATGGTACATTTAAAAATAACTAAAAGGGTAGAATTGGATTGTATATGCTTGAGAGTATAGATACCACATTTTCCATTATGTGATTATTATGCATTGCATGTCTGTATTAAAACATCTCATGTACCCCATAAATATATGCACCACAAAAATTAAATCTAAAAAACTATAAAATATTTTTTAAAAGATTACATAACCAACTCTCCTTTAACAGATAGCAGTATATATCTGTTTTAGGAAACATCTAAAGGGGAAATAATATTTCTCAGGAAAGAGCCTTAGAGACATAAACATACAGACAGTTAAATTCTGCTCTACATGATCTATTGCATTTAAAGGATTTAAAAGAATTTGTCATCTTTGGCCATAGATAGCCTTTATAATATCTGCATATGAGAATTTAGAGCCTTTTGAACCACTGATATTGCTCTTTGTTGTGCATTTTAATGTTTACTGAGATGAAAAAATATAAAATTTGTTATTGTTTTGCACAGACATATCTAAAATTGTTTTAGATACTGACCAGATGTTTCTTCTTTTCTTGTTTTGTCTTAATCTGTGATTTGGGATATTTCTTTAGCCTGTTCCTGATCCAAGGTATTTGCTTTGTGTACCGTATCGTGAAAACTGTTTTATCCATGGGAAAGTAGAAATGCTAAGCCTAAGTGAACAAATTTCCTGCATGACAAAGCTGTTGTCTTTTGTGACAGGAGAAGCTCCAGTTCCCTGTTTAATGCAATCAGTGGAGGAAGTCTATGAACTATTTGAATTGAAATGAAAAACCATAATGACGACGTTTATAACATCTGTCACATTAGATTTGCTTGGTCTATATTTCTCTCTCTGGAATAATAGTGATTTATGCAAATTGCTTCTCACTGCAATTTATATCAGTGTAAAGATGCCACCAGATATATGGAGAATTTTATTTGCTTCAAACTGACTGCCTATTTAATTGTATTTGCCACTAACTGAAAATACTACCCTCTGGCACATCTGCTTAGATATAATGGTTAATTATTTTGGAGTTTTATAACTTCAGCCTCTTCCACTTGTTAGATACTTGAAAGCATAACTTTCACTCTCTCTTTTCTTCGCAAATATATGTATATGTTTTTATATATATATATGTAACGTCTTTTTGTCACAAATCTGGTAACTACAGTTTTATTTATCTAGGAACTTTACTGCCTAGATATCGTTATTCCCTTTGTGGAAGGAAAAAAAAAAAAACAGTAGTTCCCAATATAGGGAAAGGGGGGAAATTTACTATGCAGATGGTATTTTGTGGCTGTAAACATTTTTGGCTATCCAAAGTGGGAAGGGTTACTATTAGCACCTAGTGAACACAGGCTAGGGATGCTGCTAAATATTCTGCAATTTATGAGACTGTCAGACAACAAAATATTCATTCCAAAGTGTCAATAGTGCTAAAGTTGATAAACCTTGAACTACAGAATGGTTTTCGTAGTGCACTGGAGCTGCATTATTAAGATATGTCTACATAAATCCCCACATTTCCATTAAAGGTCAATAACTTCTAAAAATACAGAGGTCAATTGATCTAGCCATACATTATATAGATGAATTTCCAGGAAATCCAATTGCATTTTCAGTTGTAATTTTGGAGTATTTTAGATGCCTGAATTCTTTCTGGCTGCTTCTATTCTGCCCTCTCTTGGGCTGGGCTTTCCCCGGAGCTGGACAGAGTCCAGACTGCCCACATCCTTTTTCCATAGACTCTTTTTTTCTTTGAAGGAAAAGGAGTGGAAGAGCTGAGGAACTCACCCTCAATCATTATTTTGGCTCTTTGCTGCTCAGCACTCCTGTGTCTTTCTCAGTATGTCTTCTACTACAATGACCTCTTTTTCTCTGTCCCTTTCACTAATTTTTCCTCTTCCTCCCATTCCTTCCATGTAGCTACCACCCAAGGCTCTGACACAAAGTCTCTTTCTTTTCTTCTGAATGTGCCCTTTGACATTTTCATTTACTTTCTGGTTTCAATAATGATTTATAGAGGACTGTTAAATTTGCAATTAAAGCCTAAGTCTCTTCTCTGAATTACAAATTTAGATTTTTTTCTCTGGGTACCAGGTGCTTTCCTGAAGTTTACTGAGTTCCTTAAAGGCACTTTTCCTAATCTCCTCCTTTAAGCTTAGCACCTTCATATAATCGGTGCTAAATCATGCAGATTGTGCCTCATGTAGTTTCTTTCCATCTAAACTTATTTTCTAGTATTATTTGCGTTCTCCATCTACTCAATCCTGTATAATATGGCCATAGGAGTTTCTTCAAAGCAGAGATTCTTTGTATTAGTACACTGGTAAACTCCTGAGTGCAAGCAAACTCTTCACCACATGCATTAAGTAAAAAGTCCCCATGCTGACATTAAACATCCTCACTAACAGGCTCCAAACTAATATTGCTGCTTCAACAATGTGTGTACCAAAAGAACTTCCACCTTCCAAGCAATATAACCTGATCCTTCATCATTAATATGCCCTATATTTTCCCGAGTGTCTTTTTCAAGCTTGCTTTGTCTCCTATAAGCTCTGCACCACATCACTGCAGATCCTTTGGAAGCCTTGTTTAAGAGCCTCCCATGCTCCTCCACCTTCAACATTATTTTTCTCTTTTGTGAACACCCGGAGTACTTGTTGCCACCATTTTATCAATGCTTACCTAGTGGAATGATCATTTGTGTCCTTTCCCAATTTTCTATGTTAAATAAACCGCATTTTGTTGTTGAAGGGCATGGATTGTGTCTTTCATATCTTTTTTCTTCAAAACACTAAACATGAGATGCTGCAAACTATTCATTGTTCAGTAAATGTCTTATTAAATCGCAATCTACCTCTTGCCCTCCATGCTGCTGACAGAATATTTATTTTATTTTTATCTCAAATTCTGCTTATTTCTAAAGCTGGGCTCATCTTCCCTTGATCACAAGATTCTCCATTTACAATTTCTTATTTTTGTCAAGGTAGATCCTTTAACTTATTAGCCAAGTTAAAAAAAAAAAAAAAGACCCCAATCTTTAATTTTATACTTTCTTTTCTTCTTTTTAAGGCTTTGGAATTTTTCCTTAAACAATCTACACCTGCATTTCATATTGACCTCTTAACCAATGTTTCTGCACTCACTTTCTTTGTTCGAACACTAATAAAAATAGCTCACATTGTTTTGAATTCTTTCTCTGTGCCAGGCATTACTTAAGCACTTCATAATCAGTAATTCTCTTAATGCTAAAAACATTCTTATTATCATGATTCCTGGAGAGATAAAATGACTTTGCCACAGTAACAAAATTATAAAGTGGTGAGCCAAATGCAAACTTAGGCAACCTGGCACCAGGCCTTAAAACACTAGGTGTACTATTTCCCATACTTGAATTCATCTTCAACTACAAGCAATTTAATTAAATCTCTCTCCATAATAAAACATTTTTTCCATTGTCAATAGAAGAGAAAATAATATTTTTTGGAATTCTAGACCATGTTCAATTTCTTCCAACAATACTGATCCAAACTTGTCTACTGCGAGAGTGTATCTCTCCAGCCGTGGCAGACTCCGACTGAAGCTTCCTCCCTTGTCTTTCCTGCCTCTACAACTTGCTTGGTGTTCTCCTTCCACCTTTTCTGCTATCCACGCCCTCCTTATCCATTAATTCAGACATACAAAGGAATAGACAATGGGTCAGATATGACCTATGCACCACTGGTCTATGGTATTTTAAAATAAGGTATTACAAATTAGATGTTTTCACAAAAAATTCAGATTCCTGCTTCCTCAGAAAAATGGAAAGATCCAGCAATGCTAAGCCTGTTTGTTGTCTCACATTAATTCATCGGAAGTGAGAGATTGCTCTTTTATTTCAATAGAATGGACCCCACCACTTCCTACTCTCTCCACAATACTGATGCTAAGGAAACAGTACAATTTAGCTTGTGTTAATTCTCGTTTGTTGATATATTGACTTTAATACCAGAGTTAGAGGAAAGTAAAATATGTATTATTGTAACATTTCTATGAAAAGTTGAAAAATAAAAAGTAAAATAAAATAATTTTTGATGATTAAGAAAACCAGGCCGGGCGCGGTGGCTCAAGCCTGTAATCCCAGCACTTTGGGAGGCCGAGGCGGGTGGATCAC
>NW_016107935.1:218225-239871 GCF_001604975.1 Cebus imitator | reverse complement strand
AAAAAAAAAAAAAAAAAAAAAGAAAACCAGAAAGGTATATTACATAAAGCCAGTAAAAAATATTACTTTGTGTTTATTAACCAATAAATTCAGGCAAAACAAATGAATGAAAACGAACTAATGAGTGTTAGTAGGCAGGGAACTAAATATACTTAACATTCATTCCGTGAAAGGCATTTTGCCCATATGTTACTACATTAAATACTTACAGATCTCATGGTGTTCTCTCCATTTAAGAAATAAGGCAACTGAAGCTCAGAAAGGATGAAGTTGCCTACAATCACATGAATATGAAGCTGTTTAGTAGTGTGGCCAGGATTTCTCTCTCTCTGAACTGGCTGAAAAGTCTAAGTGCTTCCCACACTGCCATATTTAAATAACACGTTGATTAATTATGTCATTAAGTGTGAATGCAGAGCACAGACATTGTTACTAATTCTCAGAGTCAGTGATACGCTGGCTCACACAGGCTGATAACAGCCCTTTGTGCACTTCTCTTCCTATTTCCACCTTAATGCCATCAACCAGGTAGCTTGAAATCAGCCTAGGAGGGAGTATTTACATCATGGAAACTGGTAAAAATCCTACAATTAGGGCTGGTGTTTTGTTTTGGTTTGGTTTGTGCGTGTGTGAATAACCTGTTGTTAAACATTTACTAGTACACTCTTAATGAGAAATCTGGTGTTTGCAGGTTTGACCCAAAAGGGTTTTATTTTTCATTTCTTGGGAAAGCATCTCCTAACACCAAACACCTAATACACTGAATATCAGGATTTGGAGAATCATTGTGGTTGATCAGATCTGATATTGAATCTTTGTCCTGCTACTAGTGATATAACTTGGGCAAGTTTCTTAATGACTGTAGGCTTTAGCTTCTTCACTTATGATTTGTTGATTACCCTTACCTTCACAGATATATTACTTACTTTACATACGGTATAGTGTCTGAGTTTCAGAGAATAGTGGCAAGCACGTTGCTCTCATAAAGGCAACTCAGGGATTGCTGGATAGGAAGCATTTTAGCTATCCAAAAGTATAATAAAACTGTCAAAAGTAGAAAAATCATCTATAAAAATTATGAAACACAGTTGATGAGTTTTTTCTTTAATAATGAAAATATTACACAATTTTTGCCAGCCACAGTGGCTCACCCCTGTAATTCCAGCACTTTGGGAGGCCGAGGCTGGCAGAACACCTGAGGTTCAGGAGTTTGAGACCAGCCTGACCAACATGGTGAAACCTTGTCTCTACTAAAAATACAAAATTAGCTGGATATGTTGGCAGGCCCCTATAATCCCAACTACTCAGGAGACTGAGGCAGGAGAATCACTTGAACTCAGGAGGAGGAAGTTGCAGTGAGCTGAGATGGTACCACTGTACTCCAGCCTGGGTGACAGAAGTGAAACTCTGTCTTAAAAATAAATTAAAAAAATAAATAAATAAAAATATTGCACCATTTAAATCAGAGTATTCTAGGCCTTTTTCTTCCCCAACCATTTTAGTTATGCTTTGCTTAAGACGCCTAGCTCAAAGGACTGTGTAGAAGATGACATGAAATAATGTCTGTAACAGGCCATGAAATGAAACAGTGTCTGTAATGGGCCAGCACTGTCCTTGGCACACAGAATGGCGCAGTAAATGATAACTATTTCCATTAACTCTGTCCAGGGGAACATGATGCTTCTACTGCAAATTTCTGTTTCTAATGTTCATTACAAAAAAAAAAAAAATCTGGTAAAATGTGAGCACAAAAGACTACAAAATAGCATTTGCTCAAGGAAGCGACCACAGAGCAAACACTTAGCAGCAGACAAGTTATGCCGGGCCCCATCAGAAATAAAGGTGAGACTTGCTCAAGACTTTTCTCACTAATGATCACAGAAGGCACCGTTAACCAAGCAGAACAAGTCTTTGTCCTCATGGTATTCACATGCTATGTTATACTGATGCTCAGATTCCTAGACCCCAACAACAAGGCTTTATAGGCATTTACCCCCTGCTGAGAATCCAGACCCTGTTATGTCTAATAGCAAGTATTTAATAATTGGTCAATATGTTTGAGATTAATTAAGGGACACACGTGGCGTTCATTTGGCAGATTTCTGGGGTTGCCATTGGTGTTGCAGCAATGAGATATGAAAGTTTTGTGAGTCTGAGTGAGAGTTTAGCCCAGCCAGAAGGCTGGAGAAGATTTTGAAGAAGGTGTTGGAAGAGAGAGGAAAGAGGCTACCAGAGGGAGAAAAACCGTGCAGGAAGACTTTACGGTGTACAAATTGGTCATCATCTTCTTCGCTGCTTAAAACTTCATGGACATTTTATTACTCAGCAAATCTTTCCAGGTTGGATATTTGGGATGATGAGTTAAATTTACCAAATGCTAGGTTTAACCTGAAGATGCGGAAAACACAAGTAACTAAATCATATTTTCTTTATTGCTATTGTTTTGATATAAGCACCATGAAGTTGCTCTTTCTAATCATGAATTGGTTTGGGTGACCACTTATCTATTAATTGAAGCATACTGGTAAGTGGAAGTAGTTTCAACTTGCTTTAACAGACACTTCAAATTGTCATCCAACATCTAATCTCTACTTCCTCCATAAAAACAAAACAGAATTTTAATTTAGAGTGATGATGTAACTAGTCTTCCACAACTTTTTCAGGCCTACTTTTCAGCAAGGTATGGGCATGTGAATACTTAATGTCAATAAGACATACGCAGAAGTACTGCATGGGATTTTCAGGGATATCGACTCAGTTTCATAGGTTCTGTTTTTGGTTCTTCTGCTTTACTATTGCCTGCGTTGAAGATGAGATACATGAACACCAGATGTCATTATTTGTTCACGAATCAACCTTGAAAATAGAAGCCCTGTAGTGAAGACATTTAAGGAGAAAACTGGGAGTCAGGTGGCTGAATATTTAATCAAATCATCACATGAGCCTTGGCAGCCTACCTTTTACGTGTTTTTGTCTCAGCGTTATTTTGAGTTTTCTCCTTTATGCAACCATACTAACCTTAATTTACATAGTCATAATCGCCTTTTATAAACTGTCAAACATTATTGTTCTTATATTTAAAAATAAGGAATTCTGCTTACAAATGATTCCAGTATTTCCAGAGATTTGTGAACATACATGCCATTAATACAATAATTTTTCTAATTTTAAGTTGTTTTTATTCACGTAGATAGTTCATTCATCTATATGTGTTTAAGTCAACATTACAGCTTTCCCCAGTGATCATTTTGAGTTTATTAAAATAAAAGAAAATGCAGTCATTAGTAAACCATTTAGTTATATTTGGGGATGAATTTTTTAAATTTAATTTTATTGTGGTAAGAGCACAACATGAAATGTATCTTCTTAACAAAATTTTAAGTGTACAATATAATATTGCTAACAATAAGTACATTGTTGTGTAGTAGATATCTAGCAGTTATTAATCTTGAGTAACTGAAATTTTCACCTGTTAATTAGTAACTGCCCTTATAATGGTTTCATTTTTTAATTTTTTGAGGAACCTCTAAACTGTTTCATCAGAAACTGCATCATTTTGCATTTTCATTAATAGTGTATGCAAGTTTTTATTTCTTCATATGTTGTCTAACAATTGTTTTTTGGTTTTTTGATAGTAACTATCCTAACAGGTATTAGGTGATGTCACATTTTGGTTTTAATTCTCATTCTTTGATGAGTAGTGACATTGTGCATCTATTTGTACTCTTGTTGGCCATTTGCATATCTTTCTTAGGAAAGATCTGTTTAAGTCTTTATCCATTTTACTAATGGGTTTTTAGGGGTATTTTTTTCTATTGATTTCTTCTAGGATAAAAGTGAGCTTTTAAATATATTTTATAAATTAGTCCCTTATTCAATATTTGCTTTGCAAATTATCCAGTTCTATAGATTTTTTTAATTTTACAATGCTGATTATTTTTTTCTGTACAGCTTTTTAGTGTGATGTAGTTATACTTGTCTGATTTTGCTTTTGTTGCCTGTGCTTTTGGTGTCATATCTATGAAATGATTCCCAAGACTACCATTGTGTAACTTTGCCCCTATGCTTTCTTCTGGAAGTTTTGAGGTTTTAGTTTGTATATTTAAGCCTTTAATCCATTTCACATTGATTTTTGTGTATGGTATAAGGCAATGCTCCAAGTTTAGTCTTTTGCATGTGCCCAGTTTTCTCAACACCATTTGTTGAAGAAACTCTCTTCCCCATTGTGTATACTTGACGCTCCTGACCAGTTCACAATATATGCATTTATTTCTGGGCATTTTACTATTCCATTGTTCCACATGCCTATCTTTATGCCAGAACCATATTGTGCCTTTGTAATATACTTTAAAATAAGGAAGTGCAGTGCTGCCAGGTTTGTTCTTCTTTCTCAAGATTGATTTGACTATTTGGGGTCATTTGTGGTTTCACATGAATTTTAGAATTGTTTTTCTATTTCTGTAAAAAAAAATGCTATTGGGATTTTGATAGGGATAGCATTTTGAATATGTAGATTACTACGTGTTGTATGGACATGTTAATGATATTAAGTCTTTCAATCCATAAACACAAAATGTCTTTCCACATGTTCCTGTCTTCTTTAATTTTTTCATCAGTGTTTTGTAGTTTTTAGTGTATGTCTTTCATCTCCTTAGTTAAATTTAATCCAAAGTATTTTTTGTGCTATTGTAAATTGGATTGTTTTTCTAAATTTCTTTTCAGTAGTTCATTCTTAGTGTTTAGAAATCCCAATAATTTTTAAATTGATTTTGTATCCTTCCACTTTACTGAATTCATTTGTTTTAACAGGTTTTGGTGAAGTCTTTAGTGTTCGATTTTAAGAATCCATCCAGCCACTCCATGTGATCGCGGAGTTGAATCCCTGTATATCTAAAGTAATTATCAGTGGCAAAAGATTTACTCTTACCATTTTGTTAATTGTTTCATTTCTCTTGTAGTTCTTTTCCCATCTTTCCCCTTGCTGTTTTCCTTTGAATTTTATTAATATTTTTGTATTGCTATGCTTGGATTTTCTTCCCTTTTCCTTTTGTGTAATTTCTACAGGTATTTTTTTGGTTACCATGGGACTTATATTAAATATCAATAGTTATGTTTATTTTAAGCTGATAACAACTTAAGTTAAATTCCATACAAGAATTACACTTTTATCCCTGACACACATATTTTATGTTATTGACGTCGCAATTTACATCTATTTATGCTGTGTACCATTAACATATTTTTAAATTACATTTATTTATAATACTTTTAAAACTTTTATTCTAAGATAAAAGTGACTTATGCAACAGTTACAATTATAGAGTATTCTGTATTTGTGTATAAATTTATATTTACCAATGACTTTTATACTGGCAAGAGGATGTCTTGATCTCCCTATCAGTTTCTATGTATCTGATTTTGCATTCACACAAGGAACAGAAGATTTTTAACCAATTTCTAAATTCTCAGAGGAGAAATTTGTACATGAATTATTGTTGATTGGGTTTCTTAATGAGGAGGGGAAAGGATGGTCCAGGACGTTTTTTTATTTTGCCATCTTTTTGACTAGCCATCTTTACTTTCTTCTTTTCCTTTCTAAGTCATATTCACTGAAAAATGTAATACTTTTATATCATCAGCAAAGCAGTAGTAAGACCAGTGTCACCTATTATTGTAACTTTTAAGTTTAATGTATACAATCCAAAAAGAGCTGCCAACCCGGTATTCATTCTCTTCTTTAATGACATCCTAATTTTGTTTGCAGCAACAAAGGGCTCAGAAAAAACAAGCAAACAAGACTACATTCACTTGGTATCCTTCAAACGGTAAAGAACAATGAGAACACACGAACACAGGAAGGAGAGCATCACACACTGGGGTCTATTGGGGGGGACAAGGGGAGTGACAGCGGGGGGTAGGGAGGTTGGGGAGGGATAACAGGGGGAGAAATGCCAGATATAGGCGACAGGGGGATGGAGGCAGCAAACCACATTGCCATGTATGTACCCATGCAACAATCCTGCACGATCTGCACATATACCCCAGAACCTAAAGTACAATTTTATATATATATATATATATATATATATATATGAAAGAAAAAAGAAAAGACCAAGTTTTGCAATGGCCAAGTAAATACAAGTAGAGGGTAGCTGACAGAGCTTTCTGAAAAGCTCCTTTAAAGGAGGTGGACTCAGCAGGTTCATATCCTTTTACTTTTCACCATCTCCTTTACTCCTATCTGTTGTGAGTATGAAAGCTGGTAATGGAGCAGCCATTAGGACCATTAATGTAAAGCCAAGAGAGTCACAGAATCCTGGACTCAGATATTTTTCAGCAGCAGGACCAGTGCCTCCAAGTATCTGCCTTTGGATATTTCATGTGTGATTGGACTCTAATCCCTCAATTTGTTTATGTTTACAGGCAGTCAGGCAGACAAATTCGATCCACAATAGTTACATGGCTATAAGGAAAAATAAATACATAAATAAAAAGGAGGTAAAATATCTCCTTTTAGGGGGTGGTTTATAAGAGATGATGATTTTTCAAAACTATTTTAAAGACTGCTTCCTAAACTTTTAGTTGGAGGTTGGCAAGATTTCATTTTCCCATTATCCCTTCAGTCATGAGAGAAGTAGTAGTAATTTCATTCTCTTCTTTTTCTCTGATCTCTAACAAAGATGTTCTTCCCTGGGAAAGCTGTTTCTCTACCTCTTACTCATAAGTAATTGAAAGGTCATGTCTCCTTGTTCTTTCTTTGTTCCTTTCTCTAATATCAACATCCCATTATTTTCCTTCTTTTCTGGCTTTCCCCTTTGCTTTTCCCCCTCATCTTATCTTTTCCCCATCTGTCATTTCCTTTTTCTTTAATCTGTATTTTTAATCAATGCATTTTAAAATACATATTGTAACTGCTAAAAAAATTAGCTATTACTTATTATTTCTCTCAACATCCCAAATGCCTGAGTTACTGAAATCTTGCAAAATATAAAAAGGAGGCATTTTAGCAGTTTAACAGATAAACACAATGACTAAGGACTAAGAGCCATATATATACATATATATATATATATATATATATATCCCTTGTGTATATCACATAGCTGTTGTGTGTGTGTGTGTGTGTGTGTGTGTGTGTGTGTGTGTACAGCCCTTGTGTGTGTGTGATATTGGTCAGCACTTGTTACAAAATGGCAAAATCACATATTATTGGCAAAAAAGAAAAAAATTTTTTAAAAACCATCTTGGTACATGGGGTCACGCAGCAGGTGACAGAGCTGGAATTGAAGCCTATGCTATATGACTGATCCCAATGATTTTCATAGCATGATATGACACTTACTGATATAAAATACTAACGTGTGCTCATATGTATGAATTTAAAAATTTTGTTCTAAGTTGGGCATGGTGGCTCATTCCTGTAATCCTAGCACTTTGGGAGGCTGAGGCTGGCAGATCCCCTGAGGTCAGGACTTCAAGACCAGCCTGGCCAACATGGGGAAACCCTGTCTCTATGAAAAATATAAAAAGTAGCTGGGGGTGGCAGTGCATGCCTGTAGTTTCAGCTACTTGAGAGGCTGAGGAAGGTGAATTGCTTGAAGCTGGGAAGAGGAGGTTGCCGTAAGCCAAAATTGGGCCACTGCACTCCAGCTTGGGTGACTGAGTGAGATTCTGTCTCAAAAATAAAATACATATAAATAAAAATAAAAATTTTATTCCATACCAAGTTTAAAGCAAAATTTTCTCTCTCTACACCTCAATTAGACATGATGCAAACCCTTGAAAGAGTTTAACTAAAATTATTTATCTAATTCTTTAGTGATCTTGATATTGGAGATTTTTCCTATAATATCCACCTCCAGGTCTCTCCTAATTTGAAAGTAAAGTAAATGAAAATTGAAATAGCCACTCACCATCTTTACAATGATTTGTGTAATAAATGGATCATGCCATAGTGCAGTTTCTTTAGGTAAATCTGGTGGGGAAATAAGAGTGCCTGCAAATTATTTTATTACTTGTTTGTAACTTCAAAATCTTCTACCAGGTTTTAAAGATAATTTATGGTTTATTAACTTAGGATAATTTTATGAGAGCAAATGTGGCTTTCCTGACATAAAAATGCTACACAGTAACTAAATGAACATAAAATTGGTGCCTCACCCAAAGAAACTTGGTTCCGAAAGCCTTGCATTTCGAAGGGAAAATGGGCAAGAAAGTAAATTGAACTGACAAGGTGATATAAACTGTAGATGGAAGTCTGTTACTTCATTAACTTAGCAAAATATTTTAACTCCTCACAATACCTGTAATAGGGGCAGCGTGAGCTGCTTGGCTTCTTCACTTCAAAAGTTATTTTCCAGCATATTTCTGGAAACAGCTTAGCACTACCAAGTCATCCTGTTGTGACACCAGGAAGTAGGTAAAAGCAAGCTGTGAAAATGGCAAGAGTGGACATTGAGAATATTTTACTGATTCAGTTAAATATGGAAAGAAAAGCAGACAGAAACGGCAATACTCCCCAGTCCTGTCTGTGTGGCAGACTGTCACTCTCCTCCAAGTCAGCTTCCACATGTTCTGCATTTCCCAGAGGTCTCTTTGTCACATTCCTTCCTGTTATCACCACCCAATCCCTTATTTTAAAAGGAGCACAAAAAGGGACCACATCATCATACAAATTGTCATTGTCAAGAGGAAACACAAAACTCTAAAGTCTTTTCATTCAGCAAAGGCACATATCAGGATGTAGGAGCCATGAAAAATCATAGTGAACATGGGTGGATCACTCACTCTGTGTCAAACACAGGTGTAAGCTTTTTATACCCAGTGTCTGTTTTATGCTGTGCAACAACACCAGTACCCTCCTTTAATGGTCTGAGCCAACAAGGGCAGAGAAAAGTTAAGTAAGTTACTCGGGGTCACACAGCAGGTGACAGAGCTGGAATTAGAGCCTATGCTATATGACTCCAGAAGTCTCTCCTAATAATGACCATGCTACTTAAAATAAAATAAAATAAAATAAAGTTTGAACTATGGCTTCCTAAATGCTGACCTGGAAATTTACCCTGTCACATGCCCATTTGTTCAGGTCCTCCTCCTCAGTCTTGTTAATTCCAGCCCCTAACACTGCAAGGCTGAGATTTCCTTTAAATGAAAGGGCACATAGATTTCTAAGCAGCTGGAAAGGCCTGAGGTTTCTGCTTGATATTTTTAGAAGCGTATTCCTTATAAAGTATAAAGCTGATCCTTTCTCAGTCCTACAGGACAATTAGAACTTGTCAGTTGAAGACACGGTGCATTATTCTCCCCTTTAACCCTGTCCTATTTGCGTTCCCTTATCACAGTTCACAGGCAGCTACTGATCTGATTATTAAACAGACACTTCACCCTGCTGCTCCTTCCTGCCAGTGCAGGAGCTCTATCTGTTTGGACCATTTCAGCCCAATCTCTTTTGGGGTGACTCGGGTGATGTGATGCTAAGCTTCCCCGGGCCATTGTGTTCTGTCTTCTGCCTCTGACTTCTTCCCTGCTACCCACATGAGCTTCCACCATGCTGTCTTCTTTCCTGTCCAGAAATCGTGTAGTAAGATGCTTTTTGGCTCGAGACCCTGAAAGCAGTCTGAAGCTGCAGCTCTTTCCTTCCGGTGCCCTACAGGCATTCAGGTCCATTGGGCAAAATGAAAATTTACAGAAACAAAACTCTCTGGCTTTCATAGACCTTGGTGGTCTCTAGATTTGTCAGAGGCTTCCAAAATCACTCTGGAGAGGAGAAAGAGAAGCAAGAGCAAAATTAATAATAAAATCACTATGCTTCCTCTCCCACTGGTTGCCTCATCAAATCTAGAAAGTGCTTTAGCAATCTATCCAATTAAGCCATAGAGACTTAGTAGCAGATTCTACTGTACTACAAAGAATCCAGTTTAGTTTATTATTTTTGGGTCATTTCTTTTAACTAAGCAGGCTGCTAAGTTCCATCAAATATAAAAACAACAGGGTAATTCAGTCAAGCATCTGACTGGCCTATTGCTTTTAGCCAATTGGCCTGTTATGAGGGAATTATGAAATCTATTATTTGAATATTGTTTGACTGAACCTGGGCACCAGGTTGCGAATGGTTTCACTTCAGATTGATTCTGGGTGAAATAGCCCAAATTTTAGCCCAAATAACAAGCTATGAGATTAATTAGGAAGTATATTTTTATTATACTCTTAAAGCTCAGCCTGGAGCTGCAGGTCTCTTGAGAGCCCAGCATGGCTTTGTGAGGCAGGAGGAGGGAACCCACTGTTTCCCTGAAAGCACCCACATATTAGACTTGGAAGTCGCCCTAATTTGTTGCTGTCCTTTGTGGAGT
Source organism: Cebus imitator (assembly GCF_001604975.1). NCBI lineage: Eukaryota > Metazoa > Chordata > Mammalia > Primates > Cebidae > Cebus > Cebus imitator. Next base: position 229,522 of record NW_016107935.1, on the reverse strand, counting down.
ACGAAATTGATAGGGGAGATGCCTTATTGAGATATAGTTTTTGGCCCAAAACTTTTTTTTTTTTTTGAGATAGATTCTCACTCTGTCACCCAGGCTGGAGTGCAGTGGCGCAATCTCAGCTCGCTGCCACCTCCGCCTCCCAGGTTCAAGCGATTGTCCTGCCTTAGCCTCCAGAGTAGCTGGGACTACAGGCATGTGCCACCACGTCCAGCAAATTTTTTGTATTTTTTAGTAGAGATGGAGTTTCACCATGTTGGCCAGAATGGTCTCCATCTCCTGACCTTGTGATCCGCCTGTCTCAGCCTCCCAAAGTGCTGGGATTACAGAGATGGGCCATCATGCCTGGCCACTTAAAACATATTTTTCACCTATTTGGAATTTAAATTGGTTGCCACCCTTCAAGCTGAAGACCGGAACAGTTAGTGAGTGGTTAGTGATAATCCCACTAAGGGTTTTGATGGGGTCAGGTGTCACACTGAAGGTGACCAGCCATGTCTATTTCAAATACAAAACCTGTTACTAAAAGAGATGACCTTTTGACCCCTGGATGATCTCATTTATATGCCATGTCTTCACAGGAGCAATGAGCACAAGCCCCATGCTCTGTAATATTTTTAGCATGATGCAAAGACTGAAAAGTGCATTTTTTCTTCCTCAAAAGAATAGACATGAATATGAAGGAGATTATTAGGAAATGCATACATTCTAAGGAAAGAGCTATCCAACTGAGAAGCTGGGGTCACATAAAGTGAATATCTGTTTCATGTCTATAAATTTACATATTCGAAATAACTCAGAAACCATGAAATTTGCTTCAATGAAAAGTTGCAAGATGCATTTATTCTTGGACAATGAAATGGTATGTCTTCAGGAAAGCTTGTGAGCTGCAGATTCTGAATACAAGACTATAAGAGTGTGTCATAGTAAGGCACCTGTCACTAAATGCTCCTAAAAGTATTGATATTAGGCTGAATCTGAACATTTGGTCTTGTATAAAGTATCAAATGCCATATTTGTTGGCTAGCCCCATAATACAGCACATGGAATAAAAGAGGGAGGCCTCAGGCTACTGCTGCTGAGCAAAAGCTACTGGCGTATGCAGGAAGCATTTTGCTGTCCATGTACCTGGGACAAGAAGCCTCTTTTGTTTTGTTGTCTGCACTTGATTTTAAAATACCTCAGGCCAATACATGTGTGTGTTACTTTAAATGTATAACTTAGCAACAGTTAGTGAACTTTTCAAATTCCATGACTGAGAATATACCAGCCTACAACCCTGTGAGTCTGCAGGTCAGAGGCGTTAGCTGTCTTAATCTCCGAACAGAATCATTCTTTAAAAATGAACATACTAGATGAGAAAGTAGCTTTTCATCATTGAACTGAGAGCTGTTTCAGATGACTACTGACGAGAGTTATTGTTTCTGGCAACATATCCTACTCCAACGCCTTTGTAAGAATAGAGAATAAGAATTAGAATCAGCAAACCCAATAGACTCAATCTTATAGAACACTCTTTCAGGCTTAGACTTCTGAAATTAAACCTGTATTTATTTTACCACTGTATTAGTCATGGTCCTCCAGAGAAAAAGAATCAATAGCATATGTGTTTGTGTGTGTTGAGAGAAAGAAAAAGAGGGGGGCGGGGAAGAGAGAGAGTTGCCCTAAGGAATTGACTCATACAATTACAGAGATGGCAAATCCCAAAATCTATAATCAGCAGGCTTGAGATCCAGGAAGAGCTGATGCTTTGATGTTTCTGTTCAAGTCTCAAGACAGGACAACCAATATTCCAGTCCAAAAGCAGTCAGGTAGGAAGAATTACCTCTTATTCAAGGGAAGGTCAGCTTTTGTTATATTCAGGCCTTCAGCTGAATGGATGAGGTCCACCTACATTCAGGGATACAGTCTCCTTTACTCAGTCTATTGACGTAAATATTAAACACACCCAAAACCACCATCACAGAAACATCCAGAATAATGTTTGATCAAATATCATTGTACTGCATTGCCCAGTCAAATTGACTTATTAAATTAACTCTCACAACCATCTAGCAAAGTTATTTGGTAAGTGCTCCAACTATAATATCAGGTGAATACTGCCTCTAGAATGACGTCACATCTGTCTCTAATGATGTGAGGTGGTGTTGGAACATAGACATGGACAGAGGCCTAGAATCTCCTCAAGATTACTGAAAATGTTTTATGATGACTTTTATGCATGCTTGTTAATAGATGTTGATGTCCAGAACTTGCTTTCATTATAACCCACTCTCTGGTTGTGAGACTGTATGAGAGAATACCTATTTCTCAGCTATTTCTAAACTACTGGACACTGCCCAGTGACAACCAAAAAGAATCTCATACTTGTAAATGGCCACATTACATTGGCTTAGGCCAGATTGCAGCACATTTTCTATAAAGCCTCTGGGCAGAAAATATTTTTTTCCATAAAGAGGTTTTGAAATGCCCTTCCTAGCTCAACAGCACCCAGGATAATACAAATCTCACAGAGCAAATGCAGGTGACAGAGAGCACAGCCCCAGGCCTTGGGTGGAGAGTAAAGGCTTGCAGGATCTCACAGCTATTTTTGATAATATACAAAACAGAAAGCTAGCATTGAGCAGAGGTGAGGGGAGTAAAATACAGCTTCTGTGGAAAACGGTTGCTACAGGCTGTCTCAGGAGCAAAGAAAGAAACAAAATAAGACTTTGGAACCAAAAGAAAGAAGCAGACATCAGAGCACACCCCAACAGAGAACCCAGAGATCAACACTAGCCCCTTATCACATTGCTCAAAGATTATCATCAGCTCAACAGTAATCAGAGCTGCAAATAAATATCAAAAGGTATTGAATTCCTTTAGAATTTGTTATATGGGTGTAAATTAAATGTTATATCATTTTTATTGTCTTTCTTTTGTCTTCCTCTATATTCCCAAATTAAAATGCCCTACATGTTTTGTGATGGGATGAATGAAAACCATCTTATAAAGTTAGAGCCAAGATTCTGGTGCCCAGAGTGGACTAGATAGATAAGCAGCTGCATGCCCTGATGAATATGTAGTAGAATATGTAATTGAATATAGATCTAATGAGACTTAATTCTCCTCTTTTATATATCACCAAAGTGAAAAACAATAACCAATAAACACAATCAATTACTATTCCAAAGGAATGTGTATTTCATTCAAGGCTGTACTTTTTAAACTTCTGGAAGCAAATTTGCTTCTGAAATATTTTATATTTACCATTTAATGTGAAGTCTCTTTGCTTTGGCTGAGGACTCCCAAACAGGATTGAAAAGCACAGGAAATTGTAGAACTGCTTTATCTGTTGCCCTCGAAACTGGCTATATAATGCAATCTATGTTTTGAGACTTAAGGGAGGTGCTTTTGGAAGATACAGTAAATCTAATCAAACTTGCAGTATTTACTCTAGGAAATTACTACATCGATGTCTAAAATTGCATTCAAATGAATAGTAGGTAGCTTCCTTCCTACAATAGTCTTTTGTGCACTCGATGTCTCTTGTATAATCTATATTCAGCCTTCTCCTCATTTCTTCATATCTTATCTCCTCAGGACAGTGGGGATTAATTTGGATTATTAATGTCTCCTTTTCAGGGATATTTTCCCCCCTGAGGCTATTTTGTATTCCACTATGGGCTCATAAAGCTAATCTAAACATAGGGCACCACTGACATTAAAGGAAAAATTTGTTCAGAAAACATCCCCATGAGACTTGAAAAAAAAAAAAAAAATCAACCTTCCAGGCAGATTCACAGAGTGATTTTAGAATGAACATTTTCATTTAATGAAAAAAACCAAGACAGCTTTGATTTTAGGTATCACTTTTTTTCCATAAGTTAGGGATACTAAAGATAAACATGCTTATATTCACGGAATTTGCGCCAGATTCTGATAAATAATGTGCATATCTCTGTGTATTGAGTTGAGATGGCAAACACACTGCGGATTCTTTGTATTATAACTAAATTATGAATCTGGAATTTTACCTCCTCAGCAAGATAAGCTTTTCTATTTCATATAAGACCATATGTAAGAATTAGGAAGATTAGGAAGGAGAAAAAGACATCTGAGCATGTGGATAGTACTGGTTTGGGAAATTTAGCTGAAATATTATAAAAAAAACTTTCTGAACAAGATTGGTAGAAACTCAATTTCACTTCTCCCTTGAGTTTCTTGGGCTCTGGCCATTTCTGACAATTGAAAGCTCTGGGTGGGAGCTCTCTGCCCATCCGGGAGCCCACTAAAAAGAAGGAAATCAAATACACATAACTATATTTACTTCCTTTATGGCAAACACTAAAATCACTGAATAAACAAAAAAGTGTTGCTCAATAAAATGTTAATTTGAAAATGCCACTGTAGTTAAGTCCAAAGTCATTTTTCACCCTTACATTCTATCCTGTATCCAATTTGTCATTAATTCCAGGGGTTTTTTTTCTTTAAAATGTCTTTCAAATTTTTTGTTGTTAGGCCTTAGGACTCTACTCTTTTGTTAATAACAAAAACAACAATAATTAATTTTAGCATGACTTCCTGCCTGAGTCCGTACACATTTCCAGGTAAATATTTGCAGATTAAGGCTCAAGTTCAGCTACCTAAGATAGTGTCCCAGTTATTGATGAGAACGTCAAGTACAAACTAACTTTATATTTAAGATGTATCGCTTGTGAGAAGTAAATAGTTGTGTCTTGCTTTTTATCAAACCTGATAACTTATTTTAATTGGATTCTATATCTCATTTTAATATTAATATAGATGCATTAAGTCTAAGATTTGTATATGTTTTGTATTTGGCGCCTCTGTTTTTTCATTAGTCTGTTTCTCCTTTCCTATGCTACAGATTGGCATATTAAAGTAAACCCTCTTTGGGGCCACAAACTGAAAATAAATTATGGTTGCTAATGGAGCCATCCTGGTTACTTGTGTAGAAGTCTATGGTAAGAATCCATTCTCTGATGAGACTGACTGATTGAGCTTATACTGCTCAGCTTGCCATTATTGCTGTCTGTATTCATGATCATACCAGAAAAAGCAGTACATCTACCATCACGGGCAAGGTACAAAATAAAGGGCTCTGTATTTCTGATGCTGATGTTACCATTACTAACACTTGCACAACTTGTGATACATGCCAAAAGCTGACCTATTTGTCTTGTGATAAGGAAGATCACCTTGTACAGGGTTCCTTCTCACCCACTCTTGCAGACTGACTAGATTGCACCTTTGCCCCCCCTCCAGGCTAACAGCAGTGATTTACCACTCTTTACACTTTCTCTCAGTATGGGTATTTTTGTTTCTTAAAGATCAGCTGTATTTGGCCAGAGTTGTGACCCTTCAAACTGTCTGTGTGTTTGGCCTTCCAGATCATTTTCAGCCTGATTAGCACTTTTGATCATACATGTTACTTAGTAATGAGTTGATTATCAAGGTATTTGATAGAATTTCCACACACCCTTTTATCTACAGGCATCTAATATTATCGGGCATGCATTGCATCTGCCTTCTCAAAAATTGATTCAAACCATTTCTGACTCTGTGTTTTTCATGTTCTTTTGGCTCACACACAATAGCAAGGAAATTTGGTCACCAAGTACAGCTGCCCCCCTGGACGGGGTCATCTCCTTGTAGCTGCTTTTAGGTTGATAATTAGGACCAAAGACATGAGAGGTTATTTAAACCTATTTTGAAAATTCAAGATTCATCCTTCACCATTCCTGAGTGATCAAGGGATCAAGCATCTTACTTTCCCCTAATAATAACCACAGGTGATCTTGGTAGGTATGCCCCTTCGATGTCCAAAAGGGAGCCTAAAAAAACTTAATTCTGGTTTAGCAACTTGGGTTCTTTTGTTTGATGGATCTGATCCTGGATCATAAGAAACTGATCTCTTGGTTGACCACATTGTTCGTTGAGTCCTCCTGCAGTGGCCCACTTCTACAAAATTGAACATAATAGATTTCTACAAATGTTATAAAAGTGACCTTGTTTCTCTCATACCTGATCTGTCTAGATGAGAAATTGAATTGTGAGCAGGAGATAATTATTTTAAAAAATGTTACTGTTACTACATTGGAATGAGGCACATCTATTTTATGGTGGCAGAGAAAAACATCCTGTCACCTTGGAGACAAACACTTCAGATATGGAAAGGAAGAGGAGAAAGAGGTATGTTAATCATCTTTGCTTTCCAGAATCAACTCTGGAGACTTCCTTCAGAAAAAGGAAGGTCCTGGTTTTCTCTCCCAAAATAATATGAGAAGCTTTACTTCAGCTGACTGCTCAGTCTACCAAACCTTACAGATATCTGTGAACACAATTTGATCAACATCTTCTGTAACCTTACTGAGAAAATAAGTAAAAACATATCTTTTGTATCTTTCATGTGAAACAGCCATCAACACATCTGGAGGTCTTCCCCACCCTCATTCACGTAGGCCTTGCTCAGTCCCATTAGGCAGACTAATTCTGCCAAACCAGTGGCATAGATAAATGGGAGAGGTTAGACTGACTGCCCGCAAGCAGGTCCTCCAGAACAAGCATTTGACTCAATCATTTTAACTGAACTGAGCACTCAAAGGTCTAATGGCCAGACAGGTGATGCTGAAATCCTATCAACCTGTGGATCCTGACCCATGTAGGAGCCACATTGAGGACACCAAAAATTGTAACTAATACTTTATTTCCTAAGATTCTATGTATATTTGCTTCTTATGTGTAAGGCAGGCACAAACTGACTTCATCCTAAAAACATACTGACTTGACCTTAAAAGACTTTCAAGAATTTAAGAAAACAAGTACATCATGTAGCTCTCATATGACTATAGAAATCTCTTCAAAATTTGGTCACCCGTAGTTACTCAGGGAAGATTCCTGGAGGGATCTGTGAGATAAATGACTCATTATTTTAGCACACCCTGTGAGCACTTAGTTTTACAATGGAAAGCAGCCAACTAGAAATTTGTCCTTACCTTTGTTGAAATGAATAAACATACCACTTCAGCTCTAGAATGCTTTCAGATCAGCCATAACTCAAAGGCCAGAATTGCCCCAGACCTCCTCCTTTTGGGTTTAAGCAGAATCTGTGTATTCACTGATATATCTTATTGTACCTCAATTAAAGTTTTAGACCAAGTGGAAAGGGAGATGCAGAAATTTATAAAGAAAATTATTTCAATTTCTTAGGTAGACCCTGATGGCTTAAAGGAATTTATTTAGCTGAATTGGGTCCAGCTGGGAAGAATGGTCAATACTACAGATTGGCCTCCTCCTGCTACTTGTAGCTCTGGAGATCGAAGTCTTAATTAAATAATATGGGAAACAAAGTTATGGATTTAGTCCTAGCCTACCTTATTTAAATCAATGAGACTAGCCAACACAGTAGCATACTCATGGGAAAATTCACCAGCAGTCAAGACAGAGTAGTAAAATAAGAAGCAGATACTGTTGCGACAGAATTCACCAGGGCTAGCTCATAATTTTCATGTCTTATAAGGAAGGCAGTTACTGTACTTTATTCTGAACTATGTTTTAAAAGATTTTTGTATAGAGAATAGCCTTGGAAGACAGAGATAGAGTTTTCCTCCAGAGCAAATAGCAAACATGCATTCTGTCAAATACAATGATGAAAACATCTCTTTCCAGACCAAAGGGCTGGCATGCTTATTACCCATCATGAAATATGATAGTTCCAAGCACAGAATTCCTTTCTGTATTACAGACCACAGCATGTGCTAATGCTTTCTGGCTGAATAGTCCTGTGGAAATTAGGAATTGGAGACAGAGTGCGAAAATTGCCAATACCCTTGCTATTGCCATTATTATTTGTAATTAACTATATTTTCTGAACCAGGAAGCTCATATAATTTACCAGAATCCATGAAACTGTGGCAGGCTAACCTGTTAACTTCCCAATAGAGTAAAATCTCAGCGCCTTCAAAGTTGCTGACAATATAACAAGGTGAAACACCACACATAAACTGTGATCACAGTTTCTGATACAATAAATGACTTCAATATTGGAAGTTGTTTGGTATCATTTCCCTCACATATTACAACACTCAGTACAGAGTCAAAGTGCAATACAGAGTAACAGAGGGAATGGTCAAACTTTCAATAAGATATCAAAGGAAAATAATTTGCTTGCCATACTGTCACAAAATGATTTCGAAATATTTGGTGGTCAAAATGAAATAAATAGATAGGTCTAGAATCTTTTTAGGGCAATACAGAGCATCAGTTTTCACAAGTTGAATAGATTTTGTTCTTAATTTTCTATCCAGTAGATGTCAGCAGTTTTCTCTATTTCTTTGTAAAGTTAATTCTTTCCTAACTTCAGAGATTCTCATTACAATTAGATTTTTATCATTATGCAAAAATTTTGGTAATATAATAATCAATGTCAGCTAAAGATGGTATTTTGAAACAATGACAAAAGGCCAATTCTCAGCTTTATGTATCTTGATGCATCAGCCAGACACTTGAAAAAGCTCATTTATGGAGGATGTACCTGTCATATAATGAAAAGATATCACGAATTTAAATCCTGAGTAATATTTTAGTACTTATTAAACACATAATGTTCTCTTATTTTTATGGAAAAGGAGGGAAGGGTTGAGTTTCTATTAGATTATATTATTACACAAAATGTCTTATGCCCTTTCCTGTGGAAAGGTTATAGAGAGAACTCAAAAAGTTTGTAGAAAATGGAATTAAATGATAAAAATAAAAATATAAATTTTATTTCTCAACATAAGCTCCTCTGAGTTCAAGACGCTTTTGTAAGTGATAATGCCAGCCATTCAATCCATCTCTAAAGAACCGAGGAGTCAGAATTTAGCTATGTCAATGCAGTCTTTTTTACATTACTAACTTAAAAAAAAAAAGTGTGCCTTTTAAAGATTTGTTTAAGGTTAGGAAACAAAAAGAAGTCAGAAAGAGCCACGTGAGGAATGTAAAAAGGTGGATGACTAATGGTTTCCTACTTATATTCTAATAAAATTGCCTTTGTTTAATGAGACGTATGAGCAGGACCATTGTCATAGTGGTGAAGAACTCTCTGCTGAAAATTTCTGGGTGTTTTCCTGCTAACACTTTGGCTAACTTTCTTAAAACCCTCTTGTAATAAGCAAATGTTATCAGTTTTTGGCCCTCCACAAAGGCAACAAGCCAATTGTGTTTAGCATCCCCCAAAATTGTTGCCATTACTTTTGCTCTTGACCATTTCACTTTTGCTTTAATTGGACCACTTCCATCTCTTGGTAGCCATTGTTTTAATTTTGTTTTGCCTTCAAGATGTACTGGTAAAGCCATGTTTCATCTCCTGATACAATTCTTCAAATAAATTCTTTAAGATTTTGATCCCTCTTGTGTAAAATCTCCATTGAAAGTTCTGCTCATATCTGCAGCTGACCTGGGTGCCATGGCTTTGGCACCCATTGAGTAGAATATTTGCTTAACTTTAATTTTTCAGTCAGAATTTTGTAAGCTGAACCAATTAAGATGTCTATGATGTTGGCTATTGTGGGTGCTATTAATCATTGGTCTTTTTCAATTAGGGCATTGCGATGGTCAATATTGAGTGTCAACTTGTTCAGATTGAAGGATGTAAAGTATTGTTCCTGGGTATGTCTGTGAGAGTGTCACCAAAGGAGATTAACATTTGAGTCAGTGGACTGGGAGAGGCAAAACCACCCTCAATCTGGGTGGGCATCATCTAATCAGCTACCAGTGCAGCTAGAATAAAGCAGGCAGAAGACATTGGAAGAACTTGATTAGCTGAGTTTTCCAGGTTTCATCTTTCTCCCATGCTGATGCTTCCTGCCTTCAAAAAAGTTGAAGAACTCCCAGTCCTTCAACTTTTGAACTCTTGGACTTACACCAGTGATTTGCTAGGGGCTCTAAGGTCTTTGGCCACGGACTAAAGCCTGCACTGTTGGCTTCCCTATTTTGAGGTTTTAGTACTCAAACTGGCTTCCTTGCTCCTCAGCTTGCAGTTTTGGCCTATTGTGGGACTTCACCTTGTGATCATGTGAGTCAATACTCCTTAATAAGCTCCCCTTCATAATTACATCTAACCTATTAGTTCCCTCCAGAGAATCCTGGTTAATACAGGCATGAACAAGATTAATTTTTCCTAACAAACTGATGTGGATAATATGCTGCTGTGGGCTCCATCTTCAACATTGTCTGATTACTGTTTAAAATGAGCTATTCATTTGTAAATTGCTAATATCTGTAGGCCATTGTCCCCATAAACTTTTTGAAAAGTATAAATGATTTTACCGTTCTTTCATCCAAGCTTCACCATTAATTGAAGGTTTTGTATCAATTTTAGTAGAATTAATGTTGCTCTGATAAAGACTGTTCAAACTGATGTTTTATCCTTCTTAGTGCCTCAAACTAGATCCTGCTCAGACATGTTATAACAAGTTAGTATGACTTTATTTTAGTGCAAAAAAACTTTGAAATTTCTGCATAGATATTTCGTAATATGCATTTTCATGAACTTTTAAAATATTTGACATACGCTTCAATCTATTTATTGATGTCAGGTTTTTAAATGTGAGCAGGAATGATGTGTCTCATTAATGAGTAGAAGTTTTTGGATCCATCATGTCCTTTATTGTTTGCTTTTTCCTCTACTGTGAGACTGAAAATATCCCATACAGGGGTTGTTCATCATGTTTCCTAGAATGAGAACAATGAGTTGCATAATTTAACCCATGATGGATATGTAACGAGAAAAAACTTGACTGAAGTTGAAGACACTGAGATTTGGGGGTTATTAGATAACGCGACAGATTTAGCCTGAGCTATCTGATAAAGGGGCAATAGAAAAGAATATTTATTACCCTAAGAAGGTTGATAAATCGGTAATATGTAAGAGCATCTTGCTAATTCTAAAGCACAATTTCATACATTTAAAGAAGAATATGGCCAGGCATGGTGGCTCATGCCTATAATCCCAGCACTTTGGTAGGCCAAGGTAGGTGGATCACCTGAGGTCAGGAGTTTGAGACCAGTCTGGCCAACATGGTGAAACACCATCTCTACTAAAAATACAAAAATTAGCCAGATGTGGTAGCATACACCTGTAGTCCTAGCTACTTGGGAGGCCGAGGCAAGAGAATTGCTTGAACCTGGGAGGTGCAGGTTACAGTATGCTGAGATCACACCACTGCACCCCAGCCTGGACAACAAAGTGAGACTCTGCCAAAAAAGAAAAAGAAAAGAAAGAAAGAGAGAAAGAGAAAGAAAGAAAGAAAGAAAGA
>NW_016107935.1:167714-218205 GCF_001604975.1 Cebus imitator | reverse complement strand
AGAAAGAAAGAAAGAAGAAAAGAAAGAAAGAAAGAAGAAAGAAAGAAAGACAGAAAGAAAGAAAGAAAGAAAGAAAGAAAGAAAGAAAGAAAGAAAGAAAGAAAGAAAGAAAGAAAGAAAGAAAGAAAGAGAAAGAGAAAGGAGGGAAGGAAGGAAGGAGGAAGGGAGGGAGGGACAGAGGGAAGGAGGAAAGGAAGGAAGGAAGGAAAGAAGGAAGGAAGGAAAATAAGACTTCTGAACATAGAAAGCTGTTAACTTTTCCTCGTATTTATTTTCTTTTTTAAAGATCATCTATTCCATGGTCTCTGTTGGTGTCTCATAATATTGACCACTAAATTCTACTCTACTTTTCTAATTTACTATCCTTCAGCAAAGATTCACTGAACATCCATTATGTTCAGTCATGTTTCCACATTTCTGTCTTTATTCCTTCATTATGTCTTATACAGAAAACTTCTTTTAGATTTGTAACTATTTATGAAGCAACCTCTATATATCAGGTTCTGCCTTCATGTTATTATTAATATATTTAATAATAAATCATATGTTATGCATAAATTTTCTTTACAAATAATTCAAGCTTCACAGAGATTAAGAAAATTGAAGACAACTGATAAAAGAGCAAAACCAAGATTTGAATTTAGTTGGCTTAGTTCTAAACTCCCCCATACTTCCACCACATCATTTGCTTAAATGGCAGCTTGAGAAAACTATAGAGTTTATCAAATCAAATTTCTCCATGAAACCCAAAATATATGTAATAAAAATTAACCATATGAAAAACCGATAAATTTCAGTTAACATTTGTACTCCTAAACTGTATGTTGGCTCTACCTTAGTTTAATGCAATCTAAGTATCAATTTCAAAGTGCTTGACAATAATTTAGGTGGAAGAAGTTTTTGGACAAATCCAGGTACTTGAGATAAATATTAATCAATTGCCCTAAAAACTTTGCTTTTAACTTAATTTTACATGGCCATTATAACTCTTTTGGGGCTGAAATGGGTTTATTTAAGATAAGCCTAGAACTGATTATTGGTTTAACAATATAAGATTATAAGAGAAACAAATGAATTTCAAAAGCATTATATTGAAGAAAAGAAGCCATAAACAAAAGATTGTATACTATATAAATTCATTTTATGATGTTCTAGGATGGTTCTGCATATAAGATCTATTAATGTAATAGATCATATCAATAGGAAAGAAAAAGCATAAACAAAATCCACATGATCATTTCAACAGATGCAGAAATAGAATCTGACAAAATCCCATCTCCTTTCATGATAAAACATACAGCAAAATAGGAATAGAAGGAAGCGTCCTCAACTTGATAAAGGGCACCTATGAAAAACCTATATCTAACATCATGCTGAATGGTGAAAGACTAGATTTTTCCCCCTTCAGCAAAGACTTAGGATACAAAATCAGTGTGCAAAAGTCACAAGCATTCCTATAGACCAAAAACAGATAAACAGAGAGCCAAATCATGAGCAAACTCCCATTCACAATTGCTGTAAAGAGAATCAAATACCTACAAATACAACTAACAAGGGATGTGAAGGACCTCTTCAAGGAGAACTACAAACCACTGCTCAAGGAAATAAGACAGGACACAAACAGATGGGAAAACATTCCATGTTCATGGTTAGGAAAAATCAATATTGTAAAAAGGCCATATTGCCCAAAGTAATTTATAGATTCACTGCGGTCCCCATCAAGCTACCATGACTTTCTTCACAGAATTGGAAAAAAACAAAAAAACACCTTAAACTTCATATGGAACCAAAAAAGAGCCCGTATAGCCAAGACAAACCTAAGCAAAGCAAACAAACAAAAAAGATGGAGGCATGATGCTACCTGACTTCAAACTGTGCTACAAGACTGCAGTAGCCAAAACAGCATGGTACTGATACCAAAACAGAGATATAGACCAAAGAAACAGAACAGAGGCCTCAGAAATAATGCCACATATCTACAGTCAACTGATCTTTGACAAACCTGACAAAAACAAGCAATGGTGAAAGGATTCCTTATTTAATAAATGGTATTGGGAAAACTGGCTAGCCACATGCAAAAAGCTGAAATTGGATCCCTTCCTTACACCTTATACAAAAATTAACTCCAGATGGATTAAAGATTTAAATGTAAGACCTAACACCACACAAACCCTAGAAGAAAACTTAGGCAATACCATTTTGAACACAGACATGGGCAAGGACTTCATGACTAAAACACCAAAAGCAATGGCAACAAAAGCCAAAATAGACTAATGCGATCTAATTACAACTAAAGAGCTTCTGCACAGCAAAAGAAACTATTGTTAGAGTGAACTGGCAATCAACAAAATGGGAAAAAATTTTGCAATCCACCCATCTGACAAAGGGCTAATATCCAGAATCTACAAAGAACCTAAACAAATTTACAAGAAAAAAACCAGGCCATCAAAAGGTGCGCAAAGGATATGAACAGACATTTCTCAAAAGAAGCTATTTATGCAGCCAACAAACATATTTTAAAAAGCTCACCATCACTGGTCATTAGAGAAATGCAAATCAAACCACAATGAGATACCATCTCACACCAGTTAGAATGGAGATCATTAAAAAATCTGGAGACAACAGATGCTGGAGAGGATGTGGAGAAATAGGAATGCTTTTACGCTGTTGGTGGTAGCGTAAATTAGTTCAACCATTGTGGAGGACAGTGTGGCAATTCCTCAAGGATCTAAAACTAGAAATACCATTTGACCCAGCAATCCCATTACTGGGTATACACCCAAAGGATTATAAATCATTCTATTTTAAAAAACACATGCACATGTATGTTTACTGAGACGTTGTTTACAATAACAAAGACTTGGAACCAACCCAAATGCCCATCAATGGTAGACTGAATATACACTGCCATTGGTGCAAAAGCACAACTGGACCCCAGCAGCCCCAACCTTTCTCCCCTGCCATGTAATCACTGCAGTCATTACCAACACCTACATGGAACCCAGTAGCCCTGGGCCTGCCAGAAAACCACCTGAGCTGACAAGCGTGCAGCCCACCACGCTGACACTGCTTCTGGCACATTGAAACAAGCATCAATCCCACTGCTACCACATAATGAAGCACTTTGGCTGGCACCACCTTTTGAAGTGCTGTGACCAGCAGACCAGGAATACCTCCAACACAGCACATACCCAACCTCGAGAGGCCAGAGAACAAAGCCAGGGGCCTGACACCAGCCCCTAGAATTAGTGCATGTAGCCTAGGCATGCTTAGCTGAGACTTGCCCCTCCAAAAGTCTACCAGAAATGAAGCCAAATGACTGAACCCACCTTACACCACAATCAAACCCCAGGGACATCAAAGAAGAAAAAAGAAACACAAACCCATTCAAAGGACAGCAACTTCAAAGATGGAAGAAACATCAGCCTACATAGATTAGAAAGAACTAGCACAAGAACTCTGGCAACTAAAGAAGCCAGAGAGTCTCCTTACTTCCAAACAACCACACACTAGTTCCCCAGCAATGGTTCTTAAGCAGGCTGAAATGGCTGAAAGGACAGACATAGAGTTCAGAATATGGTTAGAAACAAAGATCATAGACATTTAGGAGAAAGTTGAAACCCAATCCAAAAATTCTAAGGAATACAACAAAACAGTACAAGAGATTAAAGATGAAATGGCCATTTTTAGAAAGAACCAAACAGAGGTGATAGAACTGAAAAACTCATTTCAAGAATTTCAAACAACAATTACAAGCATTAACAGAAGAACTGACCCAGGTAAGAAAACGATTCAGAGCTTGATTACTGGCTCTCTGAAATAATCATTAAAAAAAAAAATCAATAAAGAAAAATGAACAAAACCTTCAAGAATACAGGATTATGCAAAGGGACCAAATCTCTCACTCACTGGTGTCCCTGAAAGAGAGGGAGCGAAAGCAAACAACTTGGAAAACATATTTCAGGGTATTGTCCATAAAATTTTCCAAACTTACCAGAGAGGACAACATTCAAATTCAGAAAATGAGAGAACCCTTGTGAAATCCTACGCAAGAGGACCATCCCCAAAACATAGTCATCAAATTCTCCAAGGTCAAAAAAAAAAAAAAAAGGAACAGAATACCAAATATTGCATGTTCTTACTTATAAGTGGTAGCTAAACATTGCATACGTATGGACACAAAGATGGGAACAACATATTAGGACCTACTTAGGGTGCAAGGTAGGAGAATGGGGATGATAAAAAAACAAAACAAAACTATCTTTTGCTTACTATGCTTATTATCTAAGTGATTAAATAATCTGTACACTAAACCCCCATGACACACAATTTACCTATATGATAAACCTGCACATGTACCCCTGAACCCAAAATAAAAGTTAAAAATAACCTTCATGTTTTTGTGTTTACTCAAGTGTTAAATATTGTTAGCAGTAAAGTGTACATACTTCAGAAATAGTTTTATATGTGCTTTCACATACATATGTGATTGTGCATATATGTAATTTTATATTATTGTATTCATACTGCATAGGCACTGTACTGGACCTTGTCAACCTGATAGCTTGTTTAGGACCTTTTATCACAATTTCCTCTATGTCATCTACAACTACTGTATTTAAACACAATTTTTGAAGCTTTATGATATCTTATGATTGAGAGCTTATTATTTATTTGAGAAGATTAAGGTTGCTTTTATTTTTAAAATTATCATATCTAATTTGGTTACAAATATTTTTATATTTAAATTTTTATTTACCTTGTTAAAAGAAGGGTTTTGAAGTAAAATTTCTCACTCATCACAGGGCTCAATCCAGTTTAACCAAAACAAAATTTTTTTCACTAGGGAAACCCTACATTATGTGTATCTTTGTCAAAGGAAATAATTTAAAAGCCCAACTAGAGGGTATGTGATTTAGGAATGACTTTCCCTGTATTAGAGCTTTAAAGTACGTTGGTTTCTCCTTATCCACCAGGAGCCGCCTATTTGCTGCCATGTTTGTAGTCAGGGAATATGGCATGGTGTCTTGGTTTGTTTCATGTGACTGTATGATAATGGATGCTTTTCCCAGTATCTGGGGTTCCAAAGAAATTGAGCAACTTGCATGGTTGAGAAAGTTTTACAAATTCTGAATTATGATTGTAGAATACTAGAAATTTCTATGATAGAAAATAGAAAAAAAAATGAAGTAGCTAATTGATCTTCTTAGACAGATGTAAGAATTGGAGGACTATATGAAAACCAGATTTAAAATGATCTAGAATTCAAGGTGTGTTATCCAGGGAATGATGTCTCCCACCTTGGTTAGATGCAAAGAATCCTAGAAATCCAATTTCCCTGATCCATCCACATTGGAATGGTGTAAACAGCTCAATTTAGGTCCCAAAAGAAGGAATAAATGTAATTACTCTGTTTTTCCTATTACAAAAATCTCAGGACAGAGAACAGATTCCAGCTATTCCAACTAAAAATATACACCCCTTAGCTTAGTTTTACCCATCCTTTTGCCATTTCCTCAGGCTGCAGAAAATTGGAAGTGACACAAAGTGCCCAGCTCTCATTATATCTCAGAGTGAAAAAGAAAAAGGAAAACCAAAGAAAAAATACACTAAAAATACACTTGTGGGGAGAGTCTAAAGTTAACCACATTCTACCAGACCAAATAGAATGTGTACACAAAAGACTCTCTCAAAAAGGAGAAAAATGGAAACTAAAGCAATCTTGGCAACTAGGAAAACCTAAGACAATAATAAATTTTTTAAATCAAGAAGACAGGAAAGAAGGAGAAAAGGCACATTATCTAAAGTAATAAATAAATAATACATTGGTCTAATTATTAAAAGATGAATAAAAATAAAATAAAAATTTTGCGAACTGGGAAATTTGTTAAAGGATTACTACTTCATATTGTCAAAAGACGAAATTACAACAAATTTATTTTTTATACTTATTTGAATATAAAATTTCAGGTTTTTTATTTTTATTTTTTAATTTTGTCAAGCAGAAAGTTTTAATTTATATAATTTAAAGATTTAATTGGCTTCTATTTGAAATTCTAGATATGGGCAACACATTCTATAGAATATAATTAGTGGTTTGATGAGCTGAGGCAGAGGCTTGGCTTTATGGACAGAAAAGTGTTGAAGAAAACAGAAACAGGGAATAAGAAACAGGCACGAATCCTATTCATAAGAGTTCCCTGCTCATTATCTAATCATCTCATAAAAGTCAAATCTCCTAATATTATCACATTGGTGGAAAGGTACTAGTTTTTGTTTATTTGTTTGTTTGGGTTTTTTTAAAAAAACGTATTCATCTACTAAAGGACATTTGACTGCTTCCAAGTATTAGCAATTATGAATAAAGCTGCTATAAACAACTATATGCACATTTTTGTGTCAGCATAAGTTTTCAACTTCTGTAGATAAATACCAAGGAGCCTGATTACTGGATTACATAGTATGACTATGTTTGATTTTATAGGAACTTGTGGAATTGTTCTCCAAAGCTGTTGTACAATTTTGGATTCCCAGTGGCAATGAATGAGAGTTCCTGCTGTTCCATATTCCTGCCAGCATTTGGTGGTGGCAGTGTTCTGGATTTTAACCATTTGAATAGGTAGATAGTGGTATCTTTGTTGTTTTCATTTACAATTCTGTAAAGACATATCATCTTAAGCATTTTTTCATATGTTCCTTGTGCTTTTCAATACTTAAAAATTCTATTTAAACAGTTTTCAATTTTATGAAATCAATTGAGAAATATTAATTTTAAAGAAAAAAAAAAAACCTTGAAGCAAATATACCAAGATTTAACAGTGGTTAATTCCGAATACAAACTATAAATTAAATTATCCCAGTTTCTCTTTTGTATTTTAAAAATTCGACAAAGTAAGAAAAATGTGTGAGATAACTTTAATCTACTCAGCCAGGCACAGATGAGAAGATATATAGGTGTGAGCTTAGGGATATTTCCCTACCTGATCATTTTTGCCCTGGATATTTTGGCTTTGTCTACACCCTTGAACACATCTTGTCAGAGCTTACAAGAGCTAGGCAGACCCTTTAATGTAGCATTTCAACACCTCTCATACCCAACAAGAGATGTGAGAATGGTATCCCTCTGGGTCTGGAGGAACTTGGCTTTATTTTATTTAAACCTTAGCAAAGCTGCATTGCAAAAACTGCTTATCTTACTTTGATATTTACTATACTTTCACTTTTCTTTTTCCATTATCAGTCTTGCTGTTTTTGTAACATTTCTCAATTGCAAGAAAAATACTAGATTCTGAGTTCTAATTTGATTGCACTGTGGTCTGAGAGACTGTTATGATTTCTGTTCTTTTGCATTTGCTGAGGAGTGATTTAGAACAAAGACACAACTTACCAGAATCTCTAGGATGCATTTAAAGCAGTGTCTAGAAGGAAATTTACAGCACTAAATGCCCACATGAGAAGCGAGGAAAGATCTAAAATTGACACCCTAATGTCACAATTAAAAGAACTGGAGGAACAAGATCAAACAAATTCAAAAGCTAGCAGAAGACAAGAAATAACTAAGATCAGAGCAGGACTGAAGGAGATAGAGACACAAAACACCCTTCAAAAAATCAATAAATCCAGGAGCTGGTTTTTTGAAAAGATCAACAAAATGGATAGACCACTAGCCAGACTAATAAAAAAGAGAAAAGAATCTAATAGATGCAATAAAAAATGATAAAGGGGATATCACCACTGATTCCACAGAAATACAAACTATCATCAGAGTTTACTACAAACATCTCTATGCACATAAACAAGTAAATTTAGAAAAAATGGATATTCCTGAACTCTTACACCCTCCCAAGACTAAACCAGGAGAAGTTGAATCCCTGAGTAGATCAATAACAAGGTTTGAGGTTCAGGCAGCAATTAATAGCCTACCAACCAAAAAAAGTCCAAGACCAGATGGGTTCACAGTCAAATTCTACCAGAGGTACAAAGAGGACCTGGTACCACTCCTTATGAAACTATTCCAAATAACACAAAAAGAGAGAATCCTCCCTAACTCATTTTATGAGACCAACATTATCCTGATACCAAAACCTGGCAGAGTCGTGACTTAAAAGGAAAATTTCAGGCCAATCCGTGATGAACATTGATGCAAAAATCTTCAATAAAATACTGGCAAACTGAATCCAACAGCACATCAAAAACGTATCCATCACGATAAAGTTGGCTTCATCCCTGGGAGGCAAGGCTGGTTTAACATATGCAAATCTATAAATGTAATCCAACACATAAACAGAACCAAAGACAAAAACCACATGATTAACTCAACAGATGCAGAGAAGGCCTTTGACAAAATTCAACAGCCCTTTATGCTAAAAACTCTCAATAAACTAGGTATTGATTGAATGTATCTCAAAATAGTAAAAGTTATTTATGGCAAACCCACAGCCAATATCATACTGAATGGGCAAAAACTGGAAGCATTCCCTTTAAAAACTGGCACTAGACAAGGATGCCCTCTCTCACCACTCCTATTCAACACAGTATGGGAAGTTCTTGCCAGAGAAATCAGGCAAGAAAAAGAAATAAAGGGTATTCAATTAGGAAAGGAGGAAGTCAAATTGTCTCTATTTGCAGACGACATGATTGTATATTTAGAAGACCCCATCGTCTCAGCCCAAAATCTCCCTAAGCTGATAAGCAACTTGAGCAAAATCTCAGGATACAAAATCAATGTGCAAAGTCACAAGCATTCCTATACACAAATAACAGACAAATAGAAAGCCAAATCATGAGCAAACTCCCATTCACAATTGCTGTAAAGGGAATCAAATACCTACAAATACAACTAACAAGGGAGGTGAAGGACCTCTTCAAGGAGAACTACAAACCACTGCTCAAGGAAATCAGACAGGACAGAAACATGGAAAAACATTCCATGCTCATGGTTAGGAAGAATCAATATTGTGAAAATGGTCATGCTGCCCAAAGTAATTTATAGATTCAATGCTATCCCCATCAAGCTACCAATGACCTTCTTCACAGAACTGGAAAAAAACACCTTAAACTTCATATGGAATCAAAAAAGAGCCCCCATAGCCAAGAAAATCCTAAGCAAAAAACACAAAGCTGGAGGCAACATGCTACCTGACTTCAAACTGTACTGCAAGGCTACAGTAATCAAAACAGCATGGTACTGGTACCAAAACAGAGATATAGACTAATAGAACAGAACAGAGGCCTCAGAAGTAATGCCACACCTCTACAACCATCTGATCTTTGACAAACCTGACAAAAACAAGCAATGGGGAAAGGATTCCCTATTTAATAAATGGTGCTGGGAAAACTGGCCACCTATATGCAGAAAGCTGAAACTGGATCCCTTCCTTAAATCTTATACAAAAATTAACTCCAGGTGGATTACACATTTAAACATAGGACCTAACACCTTAAGAACCCTAGAAGAAAACCTAGGCAATACCATTCAGGACATAGGCATAGTCAAGGACTTCATGACTAAAACACCAAAAGCAATGGCAACAAAAGCCAAAATAGACAAATGGGATCTAATTAAACTTAAGAGCTTCTGCACAGCAAAAAAACTATCATTCGAGTGAACTAGAAACCAACAGAATGGGAAAAAAATTTTGCAACCTACCCATCCGACAAAAGGCTAATGTCTAGAGTTTACAAAGAACTTAAACAAGTTTACAAGAAAAAAACAACTCCCTCAAAAAGTTGGCAAAGGATATGAACAGACGCTTTTCAAAAGAAGTTATTTATGCCGCCAGCAAACATATGAAAAACAGCTCATCATCACTGGTCATTAGAGAAATACAAATCAAAACCATATTGACATATTATCTCATGCCAGTGAGATTGGAGATCATTAAAAAATCTGGTGACAACAGATGCTGGAGAGGATATGGAGGAATAGGAACACTTTTACACTGTTGGTGGGAGTGAAAATTAGTTCAACCATTGCGGAAGATGGTATGGCGATTCCTCAAGGACCTAGAAATAGAAATATTTGACCCAGCAATCCCATTACTGGGTATATACCCAAAGGATTATAAATCGTTCTACTATAAAGACACATGCACATGTATGTTCATTGTGGCACTGTTTACAATAAAAAAGACTTGGAACCAATCCAAATGCCCATCAATGACAGACTGGATAAAGACAATGTAGCACATATACACCATGGAATACTATGCAACCATTAAAAAGGGTGAATTCATGTCCTTTGCAGGGACATGGATGAAGCTGGAAACCATCATTCTCAGTAAACTAACACAAGAACAGAAAACCAAATACTGCATGTTGTCACTCATAAGTGGGTGTTGAACAATGAGAACACAAGGACACAGGGAGGAAAACATCACACACTGGGGCCTGTAGAGGGGTTGGGGGACTAGGGGAGGGATAGCAGGGGGTGAGGGGATTGGGAGGCATAACATTTGGAGAAATACCTAATGTAGATGATGGGGTCATGGATGCAACAAACCACCAGGGCATGTACAAACCTATGTAACAATCCTGCACGATCTGCACATGTATTCCAGAACTTAAAATATAATTAAAAAAAAAAAAAGAAAAATAGTAGGTTGGTTGTTGGAGGTGAGTCCTTAACAAGTAACATCCTTATGTTAAGTCTGTACGTCAATGCAGAAGAGTCTATTGTCCTGCCTAAACATCTGAGGCCAAAGAGGGGTGTCAGTTTTGATATATTTCCAATTTATCTGCATTAATAGTTTATGAGAAGGCTGGGTTGGGGGTTAGAGAAACTCTGCTTTAAGCTTTAAACACTTGAGATGCAAAAAGCAAGGAAGAGAAGAGAGAGAGAGGGGAAAAAATGCACCCACAATGGCAGCTGGTAAAGGGAGCTTACCAAGAACCTGGCTGTCCTTTGATTCACTGAGTCTTGGTGGTGCATGGGGGGACTTCTCCTTCCTAGTATTTGCTAGCTTACCCTAAGATGACACAGCTCGTTTCCCAGTGCTTGTCACTGGCATTCAAGCAGCTTTCTGTTTGATCATTTTGTTTTATATGCTAAGCTGAAGAAATCACCTCAGCAAGATAGAACAACCGTCAGGATTAAAAGGCCCTGGTCCCAGCACTATCAACAGCCCTGCAGTGTTTGTTGCATGAAAGACTGCTAAACTCCCAATCAAATGCCTTATCAGAAGGCCCACCTAATCCTAGATCTTCCTAGAATCACATAGCATCTGTCTTCTTAGCTCAGCTTTGGGAGTGGTGGCAACAGGAGGAAACCTAATCCTCACAGTGGGTAGAAATGTTTTCCTAAGAAAGGAGAACACTGGGAATTACACATTCAATTTGAAGGCTGTGCAGGACCTAAAGAATTAGATTTCTTCCGAAATGCTACGGAACCAGGCAGATTTGAATCTGCCAGAAAGGCAATTCTTTTTTTTTTTTTTTCTTAACATACCCAAGGACATAAATAGTGTAAATTTCTGTGTTAAATAACCAAATAAGTACTTTTTTTAATCTTAGGGATTCATCAAAAATGACAGTAATTTGAAACAAAAAATATAGCACGGAGAAAGCGTATGGGCTGTAGAGTTCATAAGCTACAACTTACTTCTGAGTGACTTTCACTGCCTTATATAACATCTCTGAGTTTCAGTTTCCTCATTTGTAAACGAACATCTAGCCTGGAGTATTTGTATAAGCATTAAAGACAGTGAGTATAAAAAACTTGGTACAATGGCCAGCACACCTTAGACACATTATAATGACGATTTAAGCACTACAGAGTTTTTCCCCAAGAACAACACTAATGATTAGCCACTGTTGGAAAAAAGAGATACAATTTTAGTCATGTACATCAGTGGGTTTAGGAATATATAAAAACCAGTAATTAAGAAGATATATGTTACAGATATTGGTCCGAATTTGGCTATTATCTTAATAAAGGATAATCATTGTAACAGAAATGAAAAGACAAACAAACCACCACAAGAAAAAGAGAGACTGTACGGCCTGCAAGAGGAGAACTGAAACTGGTGCTTACATCAGTCAACTCCAGCCCACAGAGAGGGCATGAGAACATGACTAAGGAGCAATTTTGCAGCCATTACTTCATAATCACTTTGTCATTCTGAAGCAGTGCTAATGGTATTTAGAAATTTCCTGTAGCACTACAACAGTTCTCTCATATCCTGTTCTCCCATAGCTGCAGCAAACTTTGTTAAGTATTATAGAGAGTTGTAGGTGCCAAGAAATCATTGCCCAGATGCAACTGTAACTGCTTTTAACACCAATGCTCTCTGCTTGGTGCACTGGGTAACATTTCCCCAACACAGGCAAAGAAATCCATGTGGAAGCCAGATCAGAGATTGCACATATGGGACAAAAGCTGGAAATGCCTCATAACTCTCTAATTGTCACTGGAGTCCAAAGTCTTCCTGAGAGTGGCTCTGCCTCACTCACCAGAACTTCATGTTATGATGTGCCTCTGGAATTAACAATTAGAATAAAAAATTTAAGATGGAATCATTTTAGAATAACTCTGCGTATGAAGAATGTGTGCCATCTCCACTTAATGTGGCATTTGTCCCCGCAGACATCATATTCTGAGGGAAGAACATTTATTACGTATTTCATTTTTAAAAATTTATGATTTTTTTCTAAAAGGATATATCCCACATTCCAAATCTTAGTAGTTTATATGACAGGATGGAGAAAAATACACATGGAATAATGTTCCTTGTCATTTTCTTGCTTTTATGGTGTGAATTTTTATGTTCACATATTTTTTTAGTTAGAAATGAAATTAGTTAAAACATGTATTCCTGAAATCTTGTGGTTTTGTTCAGCCATTCTACAGAGATGCTGATAATTTATAGCACTCTGATTATAAAGGCTGACTGGCTTAGTTAAGTCCTCAACACTAGTCATAGGGGTCTCTAAAAAGAATAAATGATTTAATTTATTTGAAACTCAATGACCATTTTTTAGTGCCAACACTTTGCCAGCTAGTGAAGACACAGAGAGAAATCAGATTGATCCATACTTTCCAGAAAGATAGTCTCTATTGATGATAATAACTTCATAAAGAATAATTATGATAATGCAACCAGTTGGTGATTCTTAGCCCAGGCCTGGCACTGTGCTGAGCTCTTCATTCACATTCATTTATACAAGCTTTTCATTAACAAGATGACACAAATAACTATCACTATGTCAACTTTACAGAAGAAAAAAATGAAGGCTTAGAAGAGGTAAACAAATCTCCCAACACATTCTGAAGTGTAGGTTTTGTTATTTTTCAGATGTGGTGAGGCCAGCAGGTCAGAAGACTGCCATGGAAAAGCTAGTTGTTACTCATAGTTCCCAAGAGGAAGGAGAACAACCCACCACCCAGGTCCATGTGACAAAGCATCAGGGTGGATGAGGAGGCAGAGGAAGCAGGAGGAAACTGTTTCAAGAGCTTTTGTTTTGGCTTTCATGGGAAGAAATGGGCATTGCACCTACAGGCTGAACATGAGGACTTTACCTGTTAAAGACTCAGTGCCTACTACTTTTGTAGCTATTGAGAAATGCTACAAAAAGAGCAAGACTGGCTCCTCCAGGGTTCACAGTGAAATGCTTTAATATTCTTTCATCCTGTGCATTCTCTGTCAAATTTGCTCCATAAGGAGACCTCCAATTAGCATAATACAGGATACTACTTTTCCATTCATATCTATGAACAAAGGCAGAATCTGGTTCTTCTGATACAAATTTTACTGCCTCTGCTGACTAGACTTTTTAACCCCCAAAAAATTACAAATCTCGCTGAGCTTTTGTCTCTTTACTTACAAAGAGAAAGTAATAATGCTGTTGCCCTAAAGAAAGGAACTTAATATGAGTAAAGAGTTTACCTGTGCTAAGGTTGAGGTTTAAAGCACAAGACTCGCAGATTCAAATTGCCCTGAATATGTGCTCCCATTAGCAGCAATTACGAGTGAGTTTTTAAAGGAAAAAAAATAAAATAAGAAGTTAAGGGGCAGCTCCTAAGTTGTTTACCCAAAATTTACATTTGTTCATTAAAATAACGTAAGCTATCTACTGGCTATACATTGATTTTTGTGTCACAAATTCCACAAACATGAAGATAATAGGCAGGGATCACAGTGTGCACCTTGTAGTAACACTTAGGTAATTTATCACCTAGTCTGAAACTTGGAGAAGAAAAGGAAAAACAAAATGCCTTTAAACAACTACCTCTCCATCCCCACCCAAGCATGGCTGCAGGGAACATGACTGAAGTCCCCTGCTTATGTCACCCTGGTCCTGATATGTTTTACATATCTTACATTCCTCAGATTGCCCTGAGCTCTTTTCTTTCTAGATGATTACTTTGAAAGTTCTTTTAGAGATTAGAACAGGTTTTTGCACGGGTTGGATAGTGTAGTAAGTGCTAAATAAGCCCTATATATTTTTAAATTATTTAGGAAAGTTTCCTGTCTGTGAGATTCTTGCTGGAAGAAAAACATTAGCAGATAGTTACTAGCTACTTTCTTTACATTTTGTTTTTATAGACTCAGGAGATGCATGTGCAGCTTTGTTATCAGGACATATTGCATAATGATGAAGTTTCGGCTTCTAGTGTGCCCATCACCTGAATAGCAAATGTTGTACGCAGTAGGTAATATTTCAGCCCTTACTCCTTTCCCACTCTCTCCTCTTTGGCAATCCCTAGTGTCTGTTACTTCTCTGTGTATGTCCAGGCGTACCCATTGTTTAGCTTCTACTTATAAGTGAGAAAATACAGTATTCGCTTTTCTGTTTCTCAGTTATTTCACTTAGGATAATGGCAAAGTTCCATCCAAGTTGCTGAAAAAACAACAACAACAAAACAAACAAAAAAAAACATTAATTCTTTTTTATGGTTGTGTAATATTTCCATATATATATATATATATATATATATATATATATATTTACCAGTCATCCATCAGATTCATCCTTAGGTTAGCTCCATGACTCTGCTATTGTGAGTAGTGCTGTGCTGTGATAAACATTAATATAGGTGTGTTTTTGACAAATTAATTTATTTTTCTTTGAGCACATACCCAATAGTGGGATTACCGGGTAAAATGGTAGTTCTATTTTCAGTTCTTTGAGAAATCTCCATATGTTTTTCATAGAAGTTGTACCAATTTACATCCCTATCTAGAGTGTATACATGTTCTCTTTTCTCTGCATCCTCACCAATATCTGTTTTTTAAAAAAAGCCTTTTAATAATAACCATTCTGACTGGTGTGTGATGAGATCTCAATGCAATTTTAATTCCAATGTCTTTTATGATTAGTGATGTTGAGCATTTTTTCATGTTTTTTGGCCACTTAGATGTCTTCTTTTGAGGTATGTCTGTTTTTGTCCTTTGAATTGGGTTGTTTGTTTTCTTGTTGTGTTGTTTGAGTTCCTTATAAGTTCTAGATATTAGTACTTTGTCACATGCAGAGTTTGTAAATATTTTCTGCCATCCTTTACATTGTCTATTTACTCTGTTGATTATTTATTTTGCTGTGCAGAAGCTAGTTAAATAGAGTACCGTTTGTCTATTTTTCTTTTTGTTGCATTTGCTTTTGAGGTCTTAGCCATAAATTCTTTGCCTGAACCAATGTTCAGAAGTTTTGTCTAAGTTTTCCTTTAGGATTTTCATAGTTTCATGTCATACATTTAATTACTAACTGCTTTTTAATGAGGATAATAGTAGTGATGGTTAGACAAAATGTACTTTGATGCTTCTGGGTAAAGAGCATCTTTTGCTGAATTACACAAAATCATAGAGGCATAGCAAGCAGACAGAGTTCTAGAAATTATTGCCATCTAGTAAACAATCCTAAAAGGATTAAATAACTTTAAAAAATTCTGCTTCAACAACTATGTTATGATAAGGTTCCTTGTATTCAATTCCTAGTATAGTGCCCTTTCCTTTGTCCACATTGTCAGAGTTGGCTTTGTATGTATATAAAATGGCATCAAAATATTAGAGTATTATTTGAAGTATGAAATATATAATTTCTCCTCTATAATTCTCTGTGTAGGCCTCAAGGGATTAACTTCTTCTGAAGTTTCACTGAAAAATCAACTCACAAAAGGCAGGTTGATTAGAGAAAAGGTACATCCATTTATTTAACATGTATATGTGGGAACCTTCAGAATGAAGACCCCAAGATACAGGGGCAATTATTCATTTTTATGCTTATGTTCAACAGAGTGTAAACAGCCATGTAGAAATCGGATTGGACAAAAGGGGTATGAACTAATGCTAATATGCTGATTGGGAAACCCAGCAAGGCCAGTCTATCTAGACTCTTCTTGACTTCTTTGTGTATGCATCTTTCCTTCTGGATTTTTTTTTTACAGTCAAACAAGGTTGGTCAAATAACTTGTGACCAGTTTTCATATAGGACATCTTTCTGTTTTATGGCTGGCTTTCAAGTCAAAGGGTTCTGCTTTCTGTGACCTGCCTTGAGGAAGACAGATTATAGTTTCTATGGCTAGTCCTGGGGGAAAATGGGAATGAGAGACAGGAGGGCAAGAGAAGGTCAGAGAAAAAGTTTTATTTCCAAGGCATTTCTGAGGCCTTCATTTTGAGGCATTGTTTTCTGAGCCCCACTTGTCAGTTGGGGCTGGGAATGACAAACATTAGATTCAGTCCACTGGGTTAAAGATGTGTCTCCTCACAGTCCTTGTTAAAACGCTCACAATTAATCTGAGTGCTAGGACCATGTATAAAACCATTCAGTCACAAAAAAAGTTAACACAGCGGATGAAGACCTCACCCAGGGGACTGTGGTTTGTTGGATTCTTTTTTTCTTTTCATCATAACCCCACCCTCCCATTGATATTGGTTACCTGACCAATTCATCCAGGTTACGTAGCCCTAACAGTTGAGGAAGTCAAGATAGCATTTACATTTACCAAAAAGGGGACAGGACTGAGGTGTCAGGCTGGGAACTGTGGCACATCAAGACTGATGAAAACCAGACCCCATGTGAGTTTTATTTCAAAAGTATATGTCCTGGCTGGGGAAGTGGATCATACCTGTAATTCCAGCATGCAGGGAGGCTGGGGCGGGTGGATCACTTGAGGGGTCAGGAGTTCAAGATCAGCCTGACCAACATGATGAAACCCAGTCTCTACTAAATACAAAAAACAAGCCAAGTGTGGTGGCACATGCCTGTCATCCCAGCTACTCGGGAGGCTGAGGCAGGAGAATCACTTGAACCCAGGAGGCAGAGGTTGCAGTGAGCTGAGATTGCCCCATTGCACTCTAGTCTAGACAACAAGTGAAGCTCTGTCTCAAAGAAAACGAGATGTCCCGACATTTTCTTAATCCGGTAGTGAAGAGTAGTGCTTTTCAACATGGACTTGTCCCTAGATCATAATGAATGGAAAATAAAAGAAGGCACATCAAAGATGAGAAGTATAGCTGAAAATCTAGGACACAGGCTATGGGGTTTGATAAGGGCATCTCGCTTCCTTCCTCCTGAGCTGTTAGCCAGAAAGAGTCACCCAAGATTCACCATATAATGAGAGCTGCAGTGTCAATTTCTGAGGGAATTCTGCTGGCAATTTCTGGTGCTGAACATGAAAGGTAGTCCTACACCAGGCACCTCAGCAGGGGCCTGGAGGGTTGGAGGGAAGATAAGAGCACTGTGTCCGGCAGTTTTGATAGGTTACATGAGAGCATATTTAGGCTTGAAGTGATTATTTTCCTGAAAGGAAGCTTAGAAGTCTAGATGAGTAGCCAGCGTGTCAATGAATATGGTCTCAAACACTTTTAGAGATTTTCTGACCCCACTTTTATATTTATTTTGCAGCCCAGAGAGGCAATATGCTGCAGTGGGTAATGGCATGGATTTTGAAACTGAAGAGATTTGTGTTAAAAACCCTATTGGAACCACAGTCTTCTAATCTATAAAATGTGGGGTTAAGATCTACCTCACATAATTACTGCAGATTTTAAATAAGCTTATACAAGTATTTATATAAAGCCTATATAATTAAAAGTGATAAGTAAATATTGTTGTTATGGTTATGATCATTTTCTTACTGGTTATGCCAACTTGTTCATGCTGGATCATTCTGAAATTATGGAGAGACTAAACAGAATAACCCATTAACTAAGTTCAATTCTTGATTTCATTACTATGTCTCACTATTTTGTACGGCTAGGCTGCTTGTGCTGGTTTCACCTAGACCAAGTGTCCAGAAGTGAAGTGATACAATCTAATCCATCCTAATGAGCTAATAAATCAGGTTAAGCAGGCATTCTGCTGGTGCTTTCCTCATCTACTTTATCAATTTTTTGTACTTTGTCTTCAGAGGGAAGTTTGTAAGCAAAGTGAGAAGATTCGTAATTAAAATAGAAGGTTCATTTAGCCCTAATATGCTAATTTGTCTTTGTGAGGAGATAAAAGACATTATGGATACACTACCAGGAAATAAAATTACAACCAGCTGCATTATTTTTCCGGAAATGACAACAAAGAAGATAACACTGGAGCGATAACACTAAGTCTGAAATTGGCGTTAGCTTTATGTACTTAACACCAATGAAACAAGATTTTTGTTCTCTTTAGATCCTCTCTGTTGGGTTTTTTAATTTCCTTCGGTTCCATGGAGCCCATGTTTTCAGTCCTTGCCACTAGGAGCTGTCTGAATCCATGCACTAGCAAGCTTTTTCGTATTATTTTTTATTGGTAAGCTGAGTGTGATGAAGTTTAATTTCTGTGTAGTCTTCTTGTGTCACTTTCTGGATATTATTTCCACCATCTTGGAATATTTCTCTCAATGAGTCAGGTAAACTATCACACAGGGACCATGAAAAAGGTGTGATTTATAGAATATTGGCTAATTTGGATTTCTGGAATAACGTGAAACTACAAATATTTGCTGAGTCTGCTAACTTTATGTTGATGAGTCAGGAAGTCATTTCAATTTGTTGCAGTTGAGGGTTACTATGTTTAAGGCAAAGATTAGTTTCTTAGTTTCAAGCGTACATTTGAGACCTCTTAAAGGGACCTAGGGCAAGAAAGACAGGTATAGATTAAATGGGGGTTTTATAGTAAGCTATGAATTTATATTAAGATATGTAGTATGTGTATGATTTGAGGCTTGTTATAAAATGTCTCCAAGCTATGCAATACTCACGTGAAAAATGTTAATCGGGTCTTTGTAGTATACTTCTGTTGATTTTGCTTATTTAGAGTTGTCAAATTTGGCCAACAAAATGAAGGGCACACACTTAAATTTGAATTTAATGAATAATTTTTTAGTATTGTTCCAAACATTGTATGGGACATATTTATGCTAAAAATTATGCAACATTTTGGTACATAATTATAATGAAAAAATTATTGATCTGAAATTGAAATTTAAGTGGGTACCCTCTATCTAGAATGCTAGGCTTACCCCATCACATTTTTCTCTGATAATCTCTGATCTTTCCCTGCTAAAGCACTCCTCTCCTGATGTAAGCCAATGTGCTTCAAGTAGAGTTTCTCCTGCATGACACCTAACAAGGTAATAGGTTAAAGGTTTGGCCAACTGGGCATCAAACTGTCTTTGTTTCCGTTTCTTGTTCAAAGTTGATTATGAAACCAATGTTGTCCAACTGAACTCAATGATAGGATTCAACGAAGCAACTCTGAAAGATTCATTTACTCTCTCTGGGACTGATGAGTTACAGATGTAAGCCAGGAGTTGCTGGATCTGTTTTGCTAATGTGATTTGAGAGACTGCTGGAGAATTGAGCCAGGAAGGCACAGTGTAGACCTCAGAGGTAAAGAGAGTTAGATTGTGTATTGATGACAAAACCACCTTTGCAAAGATTATGACAGTGAAATAAATCTAACATGGCTGATTTCCTCTTGCTTCTATCCTCATAGGCTATCTTCTTACATTCCTGACCATAGGCCAAGCTAACCATGGAAGAAATTTAGTTTATAATTTAACTTGAAAGCAAAGATAATAACAGTCCCTCCCTAAAACTAACCTCCTCCTTGCTCAGAGACTAAAAACTAATGAAGGCCCTAAGGTTAGGATTATGAGAGGGGTCTCAACTCTGAGATTAGGATTCTGGAGACATAGTTTCTATAATCCTTTACTACTTAGGAGTCATGTGGTCAGAGGTCATAAGATTTTTGACTTTTCCAATTGCTCTATTTGGCTATCTATTTGTTATCCCAATAGAGAACATTACTGTTATAGAACTTAAGACTGGACTCTTGAGACATTTTTCAGACTTGCATTCTGGCAATGGACTGACCTCACTCGAACTCATGACTTATGAGTCAGGCAGTCCTATGCTCCCCCAACAAAGAGGTGGACTCCGTGCACAAGGATTATTTTCCACACCCCTATGATTTCATCCCCAATCAGTTAGCAGCACCCATTCCCTAGTTCCCCGTCCATCAAAATATCCTTGAAAAACCTTAACCTATGAGCCTTCAAGGAGACTAAGTTAAGTGATACCTCCAGTTTTTCCATGTGGCCAACCTTCCATTAATTAAACTTTTTTTGCTGCAATACCACAGTCTCAGTGAGTTGGTTTTTTCTCTGTGGTGGGGAAGAAGAACCCATCAGGTGGTTACAAATTTGGGGGCTTATCCAGGATCTGCCTTCCTGGGTGACTGTCCACAGTTTGTTGGGCCCCCAGTGGTATGGGAAACCTAGAGTTGAACCCTGGCAGCTTCTTATTTCTCTCGAAGTGAATGTCATCTCTGGTGTGGTCCCTGCCAAAGAGATGCTGTTGACTCATAGTGCCTGTGCCTAATTGCAGTGGAGAAATAGTTGGAAGACATTACTAAATTGGTCTGGTAAGTATCCCAGGTGCAACTTATATCCTGTTTCTTTTCCTGATGTGGTGCCCTCTCTGGAGACACTATCCATCACAGAGACTGGCTTTCGCTGGATTGTAGGAAAAGTCTCAGCTTGAGGAGATTTCTCTCCAGATGGATGGAGAATATGGGGCTGGCTTGGAAGAATACTCTTCTGGTTTGGATTCTGGCCTGAAAACTTGGTTTGGAAGGCCTTCTGTTTATCTTTATACTTCATTGTGTGTGTTTATTTATGTGAAGGGGATCCCTGAGGGAATTGCTAACAGATCCAGAAGGCCTAATTTAGGGAAACCTCTTTATTTGTCTGGTCACATTTGGTGAGCCCTGAAGGAAACTCAACAGGTCTAACTCAGGGTGACCATTTGCTCTTCCATCTTACCTGGAGACAGACTCTTGAAATTCTGGCTTGGAGGTCATCCCTCCTCACCTTGAATAGATCAAAGGCAACAGAGGCAAGTGGGTGATGTTTGAGGCTTGCCAGGTTGATACTTGGGTGCTCAGTGAGATGACTACTATGTGTGTTTTCAATTCCCCCATATAGCCTGTTGGGCTGCATCTTGCAAGATTAAAAGGCTTTTGTCTATGGTTCCATGAAATAGAAAAGCATGATTTCCTTTTGTATTGCAACTTGTCCCCCACAGATATGGTACAGTGAGTGGTTTCATCAAAAGCTACTCTACTCTTCTGGATGCTGCAGAAAAAGGGAACCCAGAAACTTGGCAAGCTGGCAAAAGGGTAAGAATTTCTGACCAGCCCCTGCCTTCTCTCTGTGTATGTGGAAACCAGTTGAACAAATGGTAAAAATTAATGTCTGTCTCTTCTGCAAGGTTTTCATTAATGGGGGAAAGGATTTATGAGACAAATTTAAGGTTTTGGGGAATCTGGTGTATGGCATACTTTGTGCTATGAATTTATCTTTCTGTGTCATTCTGTCACAAAGATGGCTACCATAGGACAGAATGTAGCGTAGGAGCCCTGTATGCCCACCAATTGAGCAGGCCCTGCAAACTGGTCAGATATAAACTTTGCTACAGGTCCCTGAAGCAAAAACTGGATGAAGTTTCCCCCTCGTTTTGTTTCATGTCCTTGGGAGCTTTACTCTGTAACCATGTGGGGGTATTCTCTGTTGGTATCTGCCATCCAGAAGGCAGACATTTTCAGGTTCATATCAGGCAGCTGGTCTGAAAGGCTGGAAGTCCAGGAAACATCAGCACATTCTTCATCCTGAAGGTATCAGGCCCTTAGGTGATTTTTTTTCTTAAAAAGACCCATCCCTATGGGACTTTTGTTGTCTTTTGCCACCTTAATCCCATTTCTGAAGGGAATTCTTGGAGATCGTAAGGAAGCCTTTTCTACCCACTCTCTAGAAATACTTCTTATTTGTATGGTGTATTAGTCCATTTTTGCACTGCTATAAAAATACTTGAGAATGGATAATTTATAAAGCACAGAAGTTTCGTTGGCTCATGGTTCCACAGGCTATACAAGAGGTGTGGCAGCATCTGCTTCTGGGAAGGCCTCAGGAAGCTTCTACTTATGGCAAGAGGCAAAGCCGAGAGAGAGACTGGGGAGAGACTACACACTTTTAAACAATCAGATCTCATGAAAACTCTACTTCAAGAAAAAGACTATGGGGTGGTGCTAAACTATTCATAAGTAACCACCCCCATTATCCAATCACCTCCCACCAGGCCCCACCTCCAGCATTGGGGATTACATCTCAACATGAGATTTGAGTGGAGCACTGATCCAAACCATACCATGTGATGAAAACCTGGAAAATTATCATCTGGACTTTAAAAAGATTTGGGTTGACTCATTATTGGAACTAAGCACACCATTGAAAGAAAAAAAAAAGATTTTAGACATCTCTTATTCTAAACACTTGAAAAGAGGTTAATAAAAGTGTCATGGCTAGCCTTGAGAATTCTCTTGGACAGTTTAAAAGTCCTTTGCAAGTTCACAAATGACTTTGCCGACTCCTGGGAAGAGCAATGATGACTGACCCATGCTATAGCTCAGTGGCGGTGGTGGCATGGGTTCAAGTCCTGGCTTGGGGAATAGATCCTCTGTTTTGACACTTGTGTCACTTTTACCACTTATTGATCTTTTCCTGTCCAAGTACAGCTTTTGTTTTCCTGCATTCCATATGTGTGGGCATATAGTGTTTTGAGGCCTTTGTAAATAGATGATTAGCAGAGAAGCTGAGGCCCTGCAGAATATGGCTGGAGAGAAATGTAAGTTGTACCCCATTTGCAGCCAGTGAAACTTTCCTTTCTCTGAGCTGCCTTTGGGGTACATCTTGTAAAAACTGCCTGCCGCCTCTTTGGGGACACCTTGTGTGTCATAAATCACGGCCTTAGTGGGGCTTATTGGTTTCACTAGGGAGAATACCTATAGGGAAAAAAAGGCTTAAAAGACAGAGGTGTTGGTGGTTCGTCCTGGCTAGAGTCTGCTAATAAGAGATTTGAAAGGATTTTCTTAAAATAGCTTTATAGTTATAAGCCAGCTTAATTAAAAGTGGATATTCAAGATATATATATGTCTCAACATATGTATGTATTCAAGATATATATATATATCTCAAAATACACATATGTATATATACATTGAGGGTGGCAAAAGGAAGTGACAGACAGAAGTAAATGGAGAAACAGAATTTAGTTGACTGAGAAAAAAAGAACTTAAAAAAAGATATCAAGAGAGAAAAATCACAAAGGCCTTTATATATCAAGATATATATTAAGATATATCAATATCTTGATCCCTTTATATATCAAAATATATAAATATACATATGAAGATATATATGTCTTGATATGTAAAGGCCTCTATCATTTTTCTCTCTTGATATCTTTTTTTAGGTTCTTTTTTTTCTCAGTCAAGTGAACTCTGTTTCTCCATTTATATCTGTCTTTCACTTCCTCTTGCCACCTTCAATTTGAGTTCCCCATATGAGCAGAACTAAAGTAATTTCTAACAGCTGTGATCCCTTGGGAAAAACAGAGAAGGAATCACAGACTCTGTTTTGGGAGAAACCTGTTTTCCTCATGGATCCCCAAGATTTGTAAANCCCCGTTTTGGTGGGGGTGCGGGGGGGACTCCCTCTGTTTTCCTCATGAAACCCCAGGAATTAAAAGTAGATCAATCTCTCTCAAATTCTAAGGCTCTATTCTGTTTTGCATTGTGTTACCTGACTTTTTTGACTTTTGAAGGCATTAACAATTATTTTACATTATGACAGAACATTTAGTGTCAGTGTGTAAGAGCTAGGTAGGAGATATATTTTTAAGGATGGCTAATGGCAGTTGCTTACAGTGAGTGGTTATTACTACAGGGTGATACTCCTTTCTTTGCATGTTTAGATCAGAAAAACATGCTCTTGTACACCTAGAAGGCATGGAACATGGGATGGGCTGATAAGAATAGGTTGCTGGGTGATGGGTTGCCCAGCAGCCATGGGAAAATGCTTGTACAATGACATATACCATGGAAACTTGCACTGTCTCATCCCACAACATCTCCCTCCTTTGGGGGATCCTATCTATTAGTCTGTTCCCACATTGCTATAAAGATGTACCTGAGACTGGGTAATTATAAAGAAAATAGGTTTAATTGGCACATAGTTCTGCAGGTTGTATAAGAAGCATGATGCTGGCATCTTCTTGTCTTCTGGGGAGGCCTCAGGAAACTTACAATCATGGCAGAATGTGAAGAGTGAGCACCTGCTCACTCTTCACATAACATGGTGAAAAAATGGGGAAGTGGGAAAGCTGAGGTGTCACACACTTTTCAGCAGCCAAATCTCATGAGAACTCACTCACTATCATGGGGACGGTACAAAGAGGGATGGTGCTAAAGCATTCATGAGAAATCTGCCCCCATGATCCAGTCACCTCCCACCAGGCCCCACCTCCAACAATGGCAATTGCATTTCAATGTGAAATTTTCTCAGGGACACACATCCAAACAATATCACCCAGGATTCAGTGTAAAAATTGGATCCTTAATTTTTTGGGGCTCTGTTCTGCCTTCCAACTTTGTCTCCATATTAGACCCTGAAAACTGCATGCTTCCTTGACCCTGATTCTTAAAAGTCTCCCTCTTAAAGCCAGTAATCCAATGTAAGAACTTATACCTTTAAGGAAATCTCCACATGTAAAGGAGTCTGCTTTTCCTGGCCATTTTTAACTGAAGTTTTACCCACATTTTTCTTTGGTTTTAGTAAATATAAATCCTCTCTCTTGTCTCACTTTGGAGTCATCCCTTTATAAATGCAAATTTAGTTTCCTAGCTAACAATTGTTTAGGGCATGGAACAGTGAATTGAGAGATTGATGGTCTAAAATAGGAAAAAGAAACTTAAAAACTGGCAAATAAAAAACCATGTAAATCTATCAGATCTGTTTCTTTCAATCTGTCTCTGTACTTATCTTTGTCATGTGTGTGGTGTTTCACTACCAGAATATATAAGAGCTCTAATTAAGCGGTTGTAAGAAAAAGTAAGTGCTTAAATGAAATATTTTGTTAAGAATAAAATAAATGAAGATAGTTTTTAAGATTATTGGTAAAATAATATCTTCAGAATTTAGATGCTTGTTCTGAATTAGGCAGATCAATACCATTATTGCTAGATGTGTTAAGGTCACGAATTCCTTTTATGACATTTTTGTATAATTGTTTGACTTGTCCGTTTTACAGCCATTTAAAATTTAGTAAGGCCTGGGACATGTAGAATTAGCCAAGTCTCTTGCCTATGCTGGGAAAAGTCAGACATTGTGATTTGTCCTTTCTCTGGGCTCTGCAACCTGATACATGGTTAAAATTGCTTACTTACCAGGATTATCACTAAAAGTTGCAAAGAGTTAATATCAGATAAACAATTTTGTGTGAAAGATTTATAAAGAAAGTAGACCTGTAATCTCAGCACTTTGGAAGGCCAAGGTGGGTGGATCACGAGGTCAAGAGATCGAGATCATCCTGATCAACATGGTGAAACCCCGTCTCTACTAAAGCTACAAAAAATTAGCTGGGCATGGTGGTGCATGCCTGTAATCCCAGCTGCTCAGGAGGCTGAGGCAGGAGAATTGCCTGAAGCCAGGAGGCGGAGGTTGTGGTGAGCCAAGATCGTGCCATTGCACTCCAGCCTGGGTAACAAAAGCGAAACTCCATCTCAAAAAAAAAAAAAAGAAAACAAGAAAGAAATTAGAATGTGTTTTTGGTAAAGGGTTATATAAGAAGGCATTGCAATATGGTTTTTGTTAAAGGGAAAGTAATTTTGTTTAGCTTAGAGGTTTTTAAGGACTGTCCTAAGTTAAAAAAAAAAAAAAAAGAGGACAAAGTTGAAGACTTAAACAAGTTGTAAAACATTTGTAAAAGGTTGATCTTGTAAAGGAATTTCTGTGTGTGAGCAAGTTGTCCAAAATTTGAAGGAGATTATTTAGTTTTTCTCTGAACCGAACATCAATATGAAAAGCACATGGATGCACGTCCGGAATCTGGCCTGCTGTGTCTGAATAATAGAGTATTTTGTGGAGCATTAATCTGCTCTTTAATAAAAAATTGTAAGAGGTAATAAAGGGTTTGTGGAAATCTTACCTTACAGTTAAAATAATTAAAATTAGATGAATTTGTTTATAAAATTGTATTAAAAATTACCTTTTGCATTAATGATGCACTAATACAAAGGTAGAATTTTTTTTCTTTTGAACATTTCCAGGTACTATTTAAAAATAATAATTTTTTGTCATTTGAGTAAACTGCAGGAAAAAAGGATGGAGAGAAAAGGGACAGTCAGTCGGTCTCATGATGTCTTTGTTGGATTTTGTTTGAAAAGCTGAATCTCCGCTTTATCAGAGTAAAGGTTTTTGACTTCTTGAAATTCTTAGAGTTATTACTTTTACTAAATGAATGACCTGTGATTCTACTTTATCAAGTACTTTAACCATTTGATGTTTAACAAATCTTCCAAGATCAAAATTTCAAGTTCTAAATTCAACCCTTTTTACCTTATTAACATTTTAGGATATTAGGTCCCCTGAAGTTCAAAACAGACATTTGACTTATTTGGTCTGTTAAAATCATACAGGAGGTATTTTCAAGTATGAAATGTTGTTTGGCTTTCATTGGATGATATTTGTATAAATGTGTTATTAAGTGTGGGTTATAGAATTGCATGAGATTCTTGTATTCTGATATGTCTCAGCAAATGTTATGATTATTATGTTAAAATTTTTTATATCACAAAAATAAGCACATTTTACCAATTGTATCATTAACCCTGAATGTTCTAAAACTTTTCTCATCCACAAATGTTTCTCATTGATCCTCTTGAAAAGGTGATTTTATGATTAGCTAGCTATAAGACTCTGATGGGTGCTCTTGAATGCAAGTTTCTGATAACTTTAGAAATTGTGCCTTTGAAATAGGAAAACTTCCCAGATTGTCATGGAGAGCTGATATATTCATGACATTTGAGCAAAACAGGAGTTATTGGCATGGACTGAACCAATAGAAGACTAAAATAATCTTTTTATGACTTTTTGCTTGAAACAATGCTGATTCTTTTTGTTTGGTCTTCCAGAGTCAAGAACACTTATTTTCTTTTGAGCTATTTACAACTTTTTAACAACTGAGTAAATTATACTCCAGTGAGCAAAATTTGGCACATATATCTTTCTTTCTACCTAATTTCTCCAGAATTTGGAAACCATTTTTGATTATTGTTAACTTATGACAATATATTTATTTGCAATAATATAATATGAATCTGCTTTCTTTTCTAACAGGACACAATTGGAGACATTGTTTATTTTACCAAGGCTGTGATTGGTATGACATGTTTTCAGATTACTTTGAAGAATTGAGGTTGACCTATAGAACCAACAAAATTTCCTTGGGAAAATTGGTCTCATACCTTGTCATTTACAAGTTTCCTAACCTGTAGTAAGTAAGGAATGTCACTTTCTGGCAGGCCCAGGACTCCAAGTTATTTTGGAAATATTGAGGTGGAAGGAATTCACTCAATTCACAGAGGCATCTGCAGGCACAAATAAACCCTTGGCTGGGCTCAAGAGGCTTTTAAAAGGTCTAATCTGAGATTCCTTATTAAAAAGTCCCAGAAAAGCCATTAAAAAAAAAGATATGGCAATTAATTATTCTCACCTTATTTTATGTGTATAATTAGGCCAAGTGTAATAAAACTAAAATTTATTTTGCAAATAAATTAGTCCTACTATGAGTTGTCTTTGGTAGAAATGAAAAAACGAAGACACAAAAGTTATTTCAGAAAAACTGTAGTATACCTGTTATTAGATTCCATTCTTGTCCATTGTTTGTGAGTCTTCACTAGCAACTCAATATCTGACTGGTTTTCCCGGTCATTCATCTGGATCCCTCAAGGCTTCAGGTCAGTTTTACAGAGACTCCTGAAGCTAAGAATTTTACCCCTTTACATTAGGGCTCATTATTTATCTTATAGGCCACTGTTCTCCCAAGTGCTGTACTAAAGCTGTAGATAAGAACATTAATGTTTTTGTTTTGCAGAACTTGAGACCCCAACTAGGCACCTGTGAATACATACAGACAACTGTAAAATGGTTTCACTCCTCTTGCCCAGGGGAAACCCTTATCCCAACTATGCCCACTGTCAATAAGAAGAAGTTAAAAGAGACTTCAGTTTTTTTCTATCTCCATGGCTCATTCTTAAGGATTGAGGTATGGTGAATCCCAAGGAAGGAATTGAAACAAACTTTGCAAAGATTATGGTGGTAAGAGAAATCTAACATGGCTAACTGCATCTTTTTTCTAGCCTCACCGACTGGCTGTCTTTACTCATTTCTGGGCATAGGCCAAAATAACCATGGGAAGAATTTAGTTTAATTTAACTTGGAAACAAGTATGATAATGGTGTTTCTCTAAAACTAACTCCCTCTTTGCTCAGGGACTGAAAACTAATGAAAGGCCATGAGATTAGAATTACGGGAGGGTCCTGAACTCTGCTGAGATGTAGGTGTAGTTGTATAATCCTGTATCACTCATGAGTCATGTAGGCAGAGGTCAGAAGATTTGCAACTTCCCCAAGTAATCCTATAGATGACCTCACATTGTAGAACTTGTGTTAGTTCATTTGCTTTGCTATAAAGAAAGACCTGAGACTGGGCAATGGATGAAGAATAGAGGTTTGTTTGGCTCATGGTTGTGCAGGCGTATAATCATGAAACCAACATTTACTTGGCTTCTGGTGAGGTCTTAGGAAGATTTTACCTATGGCAGAGGGTGAAGGGAGAACAAGCACGTCACATGGTGCGATAAGGAGCAAGAGAGCTCCCAGGCTCTTTTAAACAACCAGCTCTTATGGGAAATGATATGGTGAGAACTCACTCATTACTGTGAAAAAGGCCCCAAGCCATTCATGAGCAGTCCATCTCCATGACCCAAACATCTCCCACTAGCCCCCACCTCCAACACTGGGGACCACATTCCAACATGAGATTTGGAGGGTAAAAACATCCCAACTACATCAGTGGTATTGGCCTTTTGAGATGTTTTCCAAGCCTTTGCATTCTGGCAACTGACTGACCCCACCCAGACTCATGATTAATGAATCAACTAGTCCTATGCCCCCCAAGAGAGAGGTGGGCTCAGCATAAGACGACTGTTTTCCAAATCTCCAAACAATCAGCAGCACCCATTCCCTACTCCCTTGCCCGCCAACCTATCCTTGAAAAACCCTAATCTCCAAGCATTCAGAGAGACTGATTTTAGTGATAACTTTAGTTATCCCATGTGGTCAGTGTTGCACTAAAGTCTTTTTTTTTTTTTTTACTGCAATATAACAGTCTCAGTGAACTGGTTTTGTCTGTGCAGTGAGCAAGAAGAATTCATCAGGCAATTAATGACATTATATGAAACTGTGCCTGTGACTATAGCCAGCTTACCCTGCATTTCTGGCAATATGAGCCTATTTTATAAACCACTTGCTTGCTTCAGCCATTTTTAATTGGGTTTCTGTCACTTGCAACAGGAGAGTTCTGAAAAATACAGAATATAATCAAAATTTTTGAGTACTAAATGAAAAACTATGTAGAGAGCTAAAAGGAGCATTTGTTACATAGAAGATATTTACTAAATATCAGTTCTCTGCCTCCCCGCCCCAAGCTCCATAACACCACACGTAATTCCTGTGAAAGCACAAACAATAATATATGAGTGAGAATACATAGAGTTTTAAATTTAAATTTATCTCCCATATGAGAAAGAAACAAGTGAGAAAAATAACCTCTTAATAGCTACAGAATCAGGCACATGCTTTCTTAATAAAGCAGACCACTAGTTTTTTACTTAATTTAGACACAAGATATAGCAGCTTTTCTCCAAAAACATAAAAAGCAAATGCTGACTTATTGATAAGTAAGGCTCATAATGCTAAAATATAAGTAAGGCTCATGCAATGTTATCATAATTACTAGTTGGACTGAGATATTTACTTTCCTAAAAGTTTGCAGGGAAGATAATTATTTGCAAGCTTATGCTAACGAGCAAATATTGGGAGAGATCATTTTTCTTTAATTTTGCATATTGAGATTAAAACATGGTTCTATGTGAATCTGTATTTCTGTGTGTGTGTGTGTGTGTGTGTGTGCATGTGTATAGAACACACTGTAGTTTAGTGTTTCTACTGGAAAATCCAATGAGAATACATATAATAAAGAGAGCCCAATGATCTGGTCTTAGGGTAAGATGCTTAAATATTACCCAAATTGTAAGGCTAATCATCCTGGCTTTTAATATTGCAATAATTACTTTATTCTTACATTTCACAATCATGGAACATAGCAGTGATTTATATTGAAGGCTTTGGAGTTAGATAAACCTGGAATAAAATCCAGATCTGAAAATTATGAATTGCATGGGTATTAGCAATTATCTTATCACTGTGATACTCTGTAATTTCTTTAAAACACATTGCTGTGAGAATTAAAGTATGACTGGTACCTGGAACAAAGTAGATGCTCACAAAATGGTGAGCTACAGAGATAGTTGAATCATGGCTATGTTGGGGTTTTACGCATAATGTCTGAGGAGAGAGTTTCCAGATCCATAAACTGGCAGATTTTCTTCTGTTCTCTTCAATTCCCCTGAAGTTAGAACATGCTACAATCCAGTTTCTTCCAGCTACACTTCAAATGATAGTTGGTCCATAAACTGAGGCAAGAGATTTTACAATACCCTAGCTAATTTTAAAACACCTCCTCCAATAGCAATTACTTTCTGGTACTTTGACATGGTCTTCTTTATTTATTTCAATTGCTATGAAGTTGACATTTTAGCTTCTGGTGTAATCATATCTTTTGTTTCTTTGATCTATTCCTATTCCTTATGCACATTTAGTCTGATGTATATAGGTTTAAACTCTTTATAGAACACAAATCGATGATAAGAAAAGAGGCTATATCAGGGTAGATGACACAACACCACTCAGGATAGTGTAGTAGGCCATTTATTGGTAAAGAACATAGAGCACAATTTGTAACTTGGGGCTGGAGCTGCCAGTGACATTGCTAGGCTGGGAAATTTAAAGAGACATTTGCTCCGAGGATCACACAAGTGCAATGTCAGCCCTGAGAGCAAATGCCTCCTAAATTTTGAGTCCCAGGGCCTCACTCCCTTTACCCTAGTCCTGGCTCTGAATTGCAATACTAAGTCATACTGGCTATAAATACAGAATAGCATTCAAAGCTTGGAAAAATAAACATATTAACTGTAACTTACAGTGGATTGTATTAGAAGTCAGCAAAAAAATTTTACACACACAGGGATATATATATACACACATACACATACACACACACACACACACACACATATACACATATATATATATATATATATATATATATATTACATAGCATTTCCTGTTTAGATTATACATTAAAAAGTACCAGGAAAATTTAGACATTTTATGTCTAGGTTTAAAAACATATGAATAATTAAAAATACATGAATAATAATGTTAGAACCACTAGCATACCTCAACAAACATTGAGCAAACTAAGTGTATCCAAATCTTCATCTTGTCGTGAGTTCGATTACTTGAAATAAGTTTCATGTTAAACACTGTGACCAAATCGAAAAGTTCATCCAAGAAAATTAAGTACTTATGAGTATTTTTTAAAAGTTTTAATAGGAAGTATATTTCTGTATTAATCTATTTTCATGCTGCTATGAAGAAATACTTGAGACTAGGTAATTTACAAGGAAAAAGAGGTTTAATGGACTCACAGTTCCACAGGGCTGGGGAGGCCTCAGAATCATGGTGGAAGGCAAAAGAAGAGGAAAGTCACATCTTAAATGGCAGCAGACAAGAGAGTGTGTGCAGGGGAACTTCCCTTTATAAAACCATCAGATCTCAGGAGACTTACTCACTATCTCAAGAACAGCATGGGAAAAACCAGCACCCACGATTCAATTATCTCCCACCAGGTCCCACCCATGACAAGAGGATTAGGGGAGCTACAATTCAAGGTTAGATTTGGATGGGGACACAGACAAACCATATCATTCTGCCCCTGGCCCCTCTCAAATCTCATGTCCTCAGATTGCAAAATCAATCATGCCTTCCCAATGGTTCCCCAAAGTCTTAACTCATTTCAGTGTTAACTCAAAAATCCACAATTCAAAGTCTCATCTGAGACTAGGCAAGTCTCTTCCACCTATAAGCCTGTAAAATCAAAAGCAAGTTAGTTCCTTCCTAGATACAGTGGGATACAAGCATTTGGTAAATACACCCATTGCAAATGAGAGAAACTGATCAAAACAAAGGGGCAAACGGCCCCACAGAAGTCCAAAATCCAGTGGGGTAGTAAAATCTTAAAGTTCCAAAACAACCTCCTTTGACTCCATGCCTCACATCCAGGTCACACTGATGAAAGAGGTGGGCTCCTTTGGCCTTGGGCAGCTTTGCCCCTGTGGCTTTGAAGGGTACAGCCCCTTCTGGCTGCTTTCTTGGAATGGCATTGAGTGTGGCTTTCCCAAGTGCACAGTGCAAGCTATCTGTGAATCTATCATTCTGGGGTCTGAAAGACAATGACCCTGTTCTTACAGCTCCACTGGGCAGTGCCCCAGTGGGGACTCTGTGTGGAGACTCCACCTCCACATTTTCCTTCTGCACTGCCCTAGCACAGGTTTTCCATGAGGGCTCTGCCCTAGCAGCAAACTTCTGCCTGGATCCAGGTGTTTCTATACATCCTCTGAAATCTAGGCAGGGGTTCCCAAACCTCAATTCTTGACTTCCGTGCATCCACAGGCCCAGCACCACTTGTTAGCTGCCAAGGCTTGGGGCCTTCACCCTCTAAA
Organism: Cebus imitator; assembly: GCF_001604975.1. NCBI lineage: Eukaryota > Metazoa > Chordata > Mammalia > Primates > Cebidae > Cebus > Cebus imitator. The sequence goes on along the minus strand of NW_016107935.1, from coordinate 184,990 downwards.
ACAATGACCTCAATATCACCTTGGTCCCTTTTAGCCACAGCTGAGATGCGGAACACCAAGTGCTGAAACTACACACAACAGCAAGGCCCTGGACTTGGCCCACAAAACCATTTTTTCCTTCTAGGCCTCCCAGCTTGTGACAGGAGGGGCTGCTGTAAAGGTCTCTGACATGCCCTGGAGACATTTTCTCCATTGTCTTGGCAATTAACATTTGGCTCCTTGTTACTTATGCAAATTTCTGCAGCCGGCTTGAAAGTTTTCCTCAGAAAATGGATTTTTCTTTTCTATCACGTGGTCAAGCTGCAAATTTTCCAAACTTTTATGCTCTGCTTCTCTTTTATATATAAGTTCAAATTCCAAGCCTTATCTTTGTGAATGAATAAAACTGAATGCTTTTACAAGCCCCAAAGTCACCTCTTGAATGCTTTGCTACTTAGAAATGTCCTCCACCAAATGCCTTGTCACCTCTCTCAAGTTCAAAGTCCCACAGATCTCTAGGGAAGGGACAAAGTGCCACCAGTCTCTTTGCTAAAGCAAGAATCAACTTTGCTTTAGTTTCCAATAAGTTCCTCATCTCATCTGAGACTTCCTCAGCCTAGACTTTTAGATCGACACCATTCAACAAGTCTCTAGGAAGCTCAACTTTCCCACATCTTTCTGTCTTCTTCTGAGCACTCCAAACTGTTCCAACCTCTGCGTGTTACCCAGTTCCAAAGTCTCTTTCACATTTTTGAGTATCTTAATAGTAGTACCCCATACCACTGGTACCAGTTTACTATATTAGTCAATTTTCATACTGCTATGAAGAAATATCTGAGGCTGGGTAATTTATAAAGAAAAAGAGGTTTAATGGACTCACAGTTCCACATTGCTGTGGAGGCCTCATAATCATGGCAGAAGGAAAAGGAAGAACAAGGGCACATCTTACATGATAGCAGGCAAGACAGAGTGTTCAGAGGGACTGCCACTTATAAAACCATCAGATCTTGGGAAACTTATTCACTATCATGAGAACAACAACACAGAAAAACCCACCCCCATGATTCAATTACCTCACACCAGTCCCCTCCCATGATGTGGGGATTACAGAAGCAACAATTCAAGTTAAGATTTGGGTGGGCACATAGCAAAACCATATAAATCTCTGATCAGCATTACTAAAATGAAGAAAGAACAAAAAAACACTGTATTGTGTTAATTTTCAGAAGCCTGCTTTGTCAAAAAACACATTAACATTTCTTTTAGTGTTGTTATGTATGCCTTATTTTGCTTGTATATAAAGTAACTGGAGAGTTTTTTATCTTCCTAATGTTTAAAATACATTTCTAGGTATTAAGCTTAAATGTTAATTTATGACACCCTTAAAAGTCTTTTGTATGGCAGATGTACCTGACAGCAATAATTTAATGACCCCATCATCTAAGACAAATGTGTGTTCAGTGGTCCAAGCTAAGGAATCTGGAAGTGGTCAACCTGGAGATTCATTCCTTATTGATAAGAAATATCTGAACCCTTGGCCCATCCTGTGGAATTCAGGCCATACAGGAGATCAAGGCCCTTTGTTTTGGGTTAAGTGAAGGTTGCCAGGTGGAAGGTCCTAGGAGGGAGGGTGCTAAAAGAAAATGCTATATCAACTGTGTGCTTTTTACAAATGGTAGTAGTTCCACTATCCAGCCCACTACCACTGGACTACACTGTAAGTCTCTTCAATAAATTCTGTCTTGTTTGCTGGTTCCAGGTCTCTTCTCTCGCTTCTTGAACATGGTGTCATCCCTATTGAATAGTCAGTAGGGGTCCAGCACAACACCTAAAAACTTCTAAAAGACAATTTCTAAATATGCACAGATGCTTATACCTTAGTAGCAAATTGTCTTATAATTAATCAGCACCGTGTAAAGACATATTTGTTTGCTTTGGTTCTAGAAATCACTTTAGTTCAGTGTAATAAGAAAATCATGGGTATTGAAGAAGTGGTTTTCAAAGATTCAAAAACATAAATTGTTTCCTAACTTTTTTTTAGTTGTCATGTAAAGTGTTTTTTCCTGAGATATTCAAACCATAAAACCTAGGATTTTCTCTCCCATATGAATTGGTTTTTTACAAATTGTTACATTTCAGAAATTCAACTTTGTGAGTGCATTTAAAAGAGAGAAATACGAGAGGGTATTGTAAAGCAGTTTGGATAACTTTCTAGCCTAGCAGAAAGAATAAAAATGCTGGTCTGAAACAAATTTAAAAATCAGAGTTGATTAGCTAGCCCTTAAGTTTGCAAACTGAGGAGTAGTTGGTTGGTCAATTCTTTTCCCTTAAGATTAAGGCTCTGCTATTTTTTTTTCAGGACTCAAAAATATTTATACTGATATGAATTTTAGAGATCACAGGCCCAAGCCTCATCCTTTCTACATTCAAGAAGCTTCTTTCTCTATGCTCAATTTGCGCTTTCTGTATAAGACTCCTTGGGGTTAATCTGTGCTATCAGGTTTTAAGGAATCCAGTGGTTGCGCATTTTCAGCAGGTCACACCTAAGTCTGCGTAATGGCAGCTGTCATTTTTGTGTGGGTGAGGTTTGAGGTGGGGGGTCCTGCAATATAGACATTACAAAAGGAGGACTTATCTATTGCTTTCATTTGCTTTGAGATTTTAGTCTGTCCTTTACCTTTCTTTTCTTACTATGTGTTCATTTTTCTTTGGAAGAAAGTTTGTATGCCGCTGGCATAATGCTGAGTAATCTACAGCTGGAAGGAACGGGTGGGTTTTTGATGAAGTCTCAAGTTGTTGCTAGACCTTTTTCACCTGTCACTTGGAACTGAATTTATATACTTCCTAACTACTAGAGAAGACAGAAAGATGGTCTTGCAGTCAGGTAGTGATTTACTTTAAATGATATCAATGCCTTCCTTTTTGCTGATTATTAGAAAGAACCAAAAGCTGAGACATTGGTTAGAAAAACCAAAGCCCCCTGCTTAGACTAAAACAGGTAAAACGTTCTTTCGAGGGAATCCTTTTAGTTTGCTCTATAAAGATGGCTTACCCTCTAGAAAATGTAGTAGGCTCCAATCCTTGTGTTTTGAAGAATGCCCCTAAACATTCAAGGGCTTCAAAGTGGTTAAATTTGTATCATTACATGTCAAACCTTGGAGGCTACATGGTATGAGAGAAAAAAACATTAGTTTTGGGTCAGAAATTTTATACCCCAGTTTTGACACTGTAACTAACTCTTTGAAAGGCACTAGAAAAGTTTGGTGTATTTTTGGTTTTTGTTTTTTCCCTGGGTGTCAGTTTCCTCATCCCTCAATATTGCACATTAACTTAAATCTCTGTTTCAGCTCAAACATTCTGTGAATCTTTGTTATTCTAGGTTCAACACTACAGGTATAGTTCAGAACTATAAGTCACAGTCATGACTGGAGGAACCTGCAGTCTTGCTGCAGAGATACGTCTGTCTCTATGAAATAATAGCATGTACTACAGAACAGACTACATTTTAGTAATAAATTGAGTTGAACAGATCACAAGTGTCAAAACATTTCAGAATAGCAAGAAAGAGTAAGGTAGACTCAAATGATAAAGTTCCTTAGAGATGGTAAGACTTGGGTTGGGCCTTTGAGGTAGGCATTGCATAGATGGATAAAATAGCAAATATAACAGGTAACAGTAATACAGCTAATGGGACTGTATGACAGAACCCAGATATGGGAGTGAGCAAGGTAATGCCAAGTAAGGAGATAGCTCAATATATCTTTTGGTTCAAAGGGTAAAACTTTGTTATTTTTTACTTGTATGCTTTAGTCAGTTTGGACTGCTATAACAAAAATCATAGACTAGATAGATCAAGCAACAAACACTTATTTCTCACAGATCTGAAGGCTGGAAGGTCCAAAATCAAAGTGCCAGCAGATTCACTGTCTGATGGAGGCCCACTTCCTGATTCATAAATGACTATCTTCTTGCTGTATTCTCTCAGGGTGAATGGGGCAAAGGAGATCTTTAGGGTCTCTTTTATAAGGGCATTAATCCTATTCATGAGGTGTCAGTCCTCATGACTTAGCTCTCAAAGGCATCATCTTTTACAATCATCATACTGTGCGTTAGGATTTCAAACTATGAATTTGGGTGAGGGGCATATAAACAATCAGTCCAGAACCTTGTAGAACCCCTATTTCCAACTTTCTGCCCAGTTTATATAAGAAGCAAGCTCAGGACCTAAAGTATGGACAGATCAACTGTGCTATCTTACACAATTGTATCTTACTTCTTAGAGGAACTTCCCTTCTTCTTGCCAAGATTACAGGCAATCTTGCCTGCCTTCCTCTCTGAATGAGTTTTCTACCAAAAATTTCCTGAAACTGTCCTACCACCACGATTTCAATTGCTAGAACTAAAGAGTTTATTCCATTCTCTTTGAGACTTCCCAACATTTTAGATACAAGGAAAGTTATAGAAAAGTCCAAAGAACAGATCTCCGATTCACTTTTGTATCCCAGAAGACAGCCACTGCGTCTCAATTTACTGCCTGATCCCACATGACCTCATCTTCCATAAGCCCTCTCTCTGTTGAAGTTCTTTGGGCTTTGTCCTTGGTTTCCTGTCTTCAGGAGCATAGAAAACCTCAAAACATCTGTTGTTATTACTATTGTTATTCCTATTTTGAAGTTCTAATATTGGTGATATTCTTTAATTGTGGATTTATACCTGGCCTGCCAAGCAGAGAGCAATGGAGTAACTACAAATTCATTTATTTTTATTTATTTATTTATTTATTTTGAGACACAGTTTCGCTCTTGTTACCCAGGCTGGAGTGCAATGGCGCGATCTCGGCTCACTGCAACCTCTGCCTCCTGGGTTCAGGCAATCCTCCTGCCTCAGCCTCCTGAGTAGCTGGGATTACAGGCACGCGCCACCATGCCCAGCTAATTTTTTGTATTTTTAGTAGAGACGGGGTTTCACCATGTTGACCAGGATGGTCTCGATCTCCTGACCTCATGAGCCACCTGCCTCAGCCTCCCCAAGTGCTGGGATTACAGGCATGAGCCACAGCACCTGGCCCAATTCATTTATTTTTATAATTTAGCCACATAGGATCATATGAGTTGCTTTCTTCCTTTTCTCACCCATTTTATAGATTCTCTAAATTACTCCCTCTACCTAGTGAGGGAGAAGAAAAATTTCTTGAAGATATTTGACATAAAGTGAAAGAATCTTTCATTAGAAACAGGTGGTATGAGGAAAGTGTTATGTTTCATGTCTGGGTATAATAGAAGTCAAGGTGTGCATCCAGATTTCCTCCAAAACATGTAAAAAGGAATCTAAGGGCCTTCTTTGAACCAAGACTAGGGGAAGTGAAATTTTTCATGCTCTGCCTCATTTAACTCTGAGGAAACACCTCCTGATGGATGTGGCCCTGTTTGTTTCATATTCCATCTGGTGTTCATTAATTACTGAGAGCATTAATGATAGCTCAAAATCCATTTTGCAAAACAGTAAAGTAGAATATGGTCCACAGAATATTTAATGTTCGACATATTTATTTTATTCTGCCAATTTTGAACAGGTGGATCTATTATGTTTTTGGCTATTCGTCTCATATGACTGACTCTCACTCTTACAACTTTCACAACTTCATGCTAACTGACTAAAAATGTGCTTAATCAAATGTGTGCTTGGTAATTAGAGAGTTTTCCCAAGCAAGTACAGATGGAGCAAATGTAATTGAATAGAGGAACATAGCAATTCAGTGAGCTTTTATATAGATGTGGAATAGTATGAGCAAGAGAGTAGGAGAAGATCTTTGTAGAATTCTAACAGTAGAAGCTTTTTTATTCCTCCTTAAAATTTTAACAGTTTTGAACCCTTCAGATTTACACTCAATTGAAGAAGAGATGCACTAATACATGTGGCAATTAGTAGGAAGAGCATATGTCCCAGTTTCCCTGGGACCATCTTAGTAAACACCTTATAGCAGGTTTTGTTGGTTTCCACCTATAATGCATTGGTGTTCACATGTAAGACTATGTCTAAGACATCCCAGGCTTAGCACATGTGACTCTCTCTATAAGGCTTCCTCTAGACTCAAAAGAATGGCAGGCCAGAATTTTGTAGTTGTTTATGTTCTTGCGAGTGGCCTTCAGATGATAAAAGATGGAAGTTGAAGGATAAATAGCCCAGTTTCTTCTCTCCTTGGGGATAAATCTGGGTTATGTTCTAGATCAATTTTTAGAGTTTTTCAGCAGGAATGAGTTCCTGTTGCCCACAGTTGCAACTGACTTGATATATAGCTATTATTGTTTTCTCTCCTTTTCTTGACTTAGTTCCTCACTCTCATGCAGGTGCTTCCTGGGATATTCTCCCAAAAAAATGGCTGTACTCTAAGTCTTGCCCCGAAGTCTGCACCTGGGGGAAGGTAGCCCAATGCTTGCCATTGCTGGGTGATTTTGAAGTTTCCTTTGTCTCTCAAATTTTTCAGCTTAGATGTAAAATAAATAGTCATTCTAGTCAGTACATATAAGGATAAACTCTTGCTAGACTCATCTAAAACTGTAGACAATTTTGTCCTCATTATTTCAAGATTTAGTTTTGAGTCGACAGTTTCAAATAGTTCTTTACTTCCTCTTTTTGCACTGTTCCAGGAGACAGATAATTAGAGTATTCCAACACCCACAGATACCTCCAGGGAGTTCAACTTACTTCCCTCTGTGTATTTCCATAACATTTTATTCATTTGTCTGTGAATTACAGGCTTAGCAAAATTACAATGGCGATTTGCATAACTGTCTTTTCTATTAGGTTATAGGTTTCTCTAGTTCTGAGGATGTTAGTTTATTTATCTTTTACTTTCCACAGTATAAATAAGTATCTGACATCTTTAAATGATAACCATTTAATGAGTGAATGAGTAAATCAATGAATGAATGAACTGCATGCATGAATTCTAGGGTCTATTCTGTTTGAAAATAGGTTTGGATTTATGAATTGAGGAAAGGATGTTTACTAGGTGATATGGTTTGGCTCTGTGAACCCACCCAAATCGCATGTAGAACTGAAATCCCCATGTGTCAGGGGAGGGACTGGGTGGGCGGTGATTGGATCATGGAGACAGATTTCCCCCTTGCTGTTTTCATGATAATGAGTGAGTTCTCATGAGATCTGATGGTTTAAAGTGTGGTACTTCCCCTCCCTTACACTCTCTCTCTCCTGACACTTGGTGAAAAAGGTGTTTGCTTTTCCTTTGCCCTCCACCATGACTGTAAGCTTCCTGAGGCCTCCCAGTCATACTTTCTGCTAAGCATGCAGAACTGAGTTGATTAAACCTCTTTTCTTCATAATTACTCAGTCTTAGGTAGTTCTTTACAGCAGTGTGAAAATAAACTAATACAGAAAATTAGTACTGGGAAAGGGGGCAGTGCTATAAAGCTACCTGAAAAAGTGGAAATGACTTTAGAACTGGGTAATAGGCAATGGTAGGAGCAGTTTGGAGGGCTCAGAAGAAGACAGGAAGATGTGGGAGAGTTTGGACTTACTAGAGACTTGTTGAATGGTTTTGACCAAAATGCTGATAGTAATATGGACAACAAAACTTAGTCTGTGGTGGATAAGACGAGGAACTTACTGGGAATTGGAGTAAAGGTCAAACTTGGTATGCTTTAGCAGAGACTGGCAGCATTTTGTCCCTGTCTTAGAGATCTGTCAGACTTTGAATTTGAGAGAGATGATTCAGGGTATTTGGTGGAAGAAATTTCTAAGAAGCAAAGCATTCAAGACATCACCTGGCTGTTACTAACAGCATACAGTCATATACATTCACAAACAGATGGTCTGAAATTGGAATTTATATTAAAAAGGGAAGCAGAACATGACAGTTGGAAAATTTCCAGCTTGATCAGAAAAGAAAAACACATTTTCTGGGGAGAAATTCTAGCCACTGGCTGCAGAAATTTGTATAAGTCATGAGGAGCCAAATGTTAATAGTCAAGACAATAGAAAATGCCTCCAGGGCATTTCAGAGATCTTCACAGTAGCCCCTCCCATTACAGGCCTGGAGGCCTAGTAAGGAAAAATGGTTTTGTAGGCCAGGCCCAGGGCCCGGCTGCTTTGTGTATCCTCAGGACATGCCACCCTGCATCTCAGCAACTCAAGCTCCAACTGTGGCTAAAAGGAGTCAAGGTGCAGCTTGGGCCATTGCTCCAGAGGGTGAAAGCCACAAGACTTGGTGGCTTCCACTAGGTATTGAACCTGTGGGTGTGCAGAGGCAGGATTTGGAAGCCTCCACCTAGATTTCAGAAGGTGTATGGAGATGTCTGGATATCTAGGCAGAAGTCTTCTGCAGGAGCAGAACCTCTGCTAGAGCAATGCCAAGGGGAAATTCAGGGCTGGAGCCCCCACACAGAGTCCCCACTAGGGCACTACCTAGTGGAGCTGTGAGAAGATGGCCATCGTTCTCTAGATTCCAGAAAGGTAGATCCACTGACAGCTTGTGCTGTTCACTTGGAAAAGCTGAGGCAATCAGCGCCAGCCCATGAAAGTAGCCAAAGTGTCTGTACTCTGCAGAGCCACAGGGGATGAGCTGCCCAAGGCCTTGGGAGCCCACCCTTGTATCAGGATGACTTGGGTGTGAGACATGAAGCCAAGGAAATTATTTTGGAGTTCTAAGATTTAATAACTTCCCTGTTAGGTTTTGGACTTGCACCTGTGGCCCCTTTATTTTGAACAATTTCTCCCATTTGGAAGGGGAGCATTTACCCATGCCTGTACACCCATTGTATTTTGGAAGTAAATAACTTGTTTTTGATTTTATAGGTTCACAGGCAAAAGGGATATACCTTGTCTCAGATGAGACTTTGGACTTCAATTTTTGAGTTAATGCTGGAATGTGTTAAGACTTTAGGGAACAGTTGAGAAGTGATAATTGAATTTTGCAATGAGAAGAACATGAGATTTGGGAGGGTCCAGGGGCCAGGGGTGGAATGATATGATTGGGCTCTATGTCTTCACCCAATCTCAGATGGAATTGTAATCCCCATGTATCAGAGGAGAGACCTGGTGGGCGGTGATTGGATCATGGGGGCAGATTTCCCCCATGCAGTTTCATGACAGTGAGTGAGTTCTCAGGAGATCTGAAGGTTTAAAAGTGTGGTTCTTCCCCTACTCCCTCCTGCCACCCTGTGGAGAAGGTGCTTGCTTCACCTTCACCTTCCACAATGATTGTATGCTTCCTGAGGCTTCCCAGTCATCCTTCCTGTTAAGCCTGTGTAACTATGAGTCAATTAAACCTCTTTTCTTCATAAATTACCCAGTCTCAGGTAATTATGAAGAAAAGAGGTTTAATTGACTCACAGTTGCACAGGTATCAAGTTCTTTTTGACAGTGAAAACACTGGGTAATACATTGGGTAAGGAAGCCATGTGTTCCTGCCATAAAGGCATCTTCCATTATAGGAAAGAAGTTGCAGAAATAACTGTGGCTCATGTATTGAATAATATCAAACTTTTCTCTTTGTTAACTCACTAGGTCAGAGATTAGCACTTAAAGAAAAAAATTCTCTAAAAGCACATAGGAGTCCAGTTGCCCCAAAAATAGCTTAGGGTAAAATTTTACCCGTTAGTGTTGCTTGCCATTTACATGGTGGTTAAAGATTCTGTCAGTTTCACTCTTCTGGAAATGAATTCCTAGGTAAAGAAAGAAGGCAATAAATATACATATAGTGTGACTCTTGAAGAATCCTGAGGCATTTCTCCAGTTTCCCATTAGACCTGCTATATATCTCCCATATATCTTGGAAGTACTGGAAGCCTAAAACATTATCTACATGAAACATTGAAGTGCTTTGCCTCTCTACATTTTTCAGTATCTTTGAAAAAGCAATTTTACCAAATGCAACATTGTATGCCTCTTGCTCGCAATCTTAAAGAACCAAACAAATGCAGATAAATGAGTGGATAAATGAGTTGTGGCCAAAGCAAAAGATCATTGTGTAAAAACAAGCAGTGCATAGGAGCAGGAAGATCATCCTCTGAAATAAGCTTTTTCAACCTTTTTAGTTTTCTGACTTTTCATCTGGCTGCTGTGACCTTTAGATTTCAGCTTTTATTACCTGGCATTTGTAGGTGTCTTGGCTCACTTGCTTTAGAAGGAATTGTGGAATAATGAGTGCTAGTCCTAGTGTACTTTGGGATTACAAAACTGCCCTTGCAGAGACAGTGAGAGAAGTCTAGCATGGCTGACCCCATCTTGCTTTGAGCCTCATAGGCTGGCTGTCCTTGCTCCTTCCTGGGCATAGGCCAAGCTAACCATGGGATAAATTAAGTTTATAGTTTAACTTTGAAGAAAGTATAATAGTCACTCTCCAAAACTGACTCCTTCTTGTTCAGAGACTATAACCACTACAAGATTAGGATTATGAGGGGAACCTGAATTCTGCTAAAATGTAGACGTAGCTTGCCTTTCTTTAATGATTTACTATGCTGGAGGTTACAAGATTTGTGACTTCCCCAATTGCTTCTATAGATAACATCACTATCATAGAACCTAAAATTGGTCTTTTGAGATGTTTTTCAGACTTTTGCATTCTGGGAACTGACTGATTCCACCTACACCCATGATGCATGACTCAACAGGTCCTATGGACCCTACACAGAGGCAGGTTAAGAGCACAAGGACATTTTCCAAACCCCTAAAATTTCATCCACAACCAATCAGCAGCACCCATTCCCTAATCCCATGCTCACCAAAACATTCCTAAAATCCTTAGTTTCTGAGTTCTCAGCTATTACTCAGCTGACTTTAGTAATAAATTCTGCCTTCTTCTTGGCTAGCCCTGTGTTAACTAAACTCTTTCCTGGCTGCAAATACATTATGTTCTCAGTGTATTGACTTTTCTGGGCAACAGGCAAGATGAACCCATTGAGTTATTACAACTATACTAAGGACCCCATGAAATAGAGCACCTTTTAAACTCAAGACAGGGTGACTTAACAAAGCAGGTACCATGCAGCAGACTTTCTAGTCAGAAGCAGGTGGCCAGATCTGCAGCCCTCTCCTGGGACATGAAGAGAGTGACACTTCTCCAGAGCTGCTGGGGCTTACCAACATCTATGATGCAACTTTCTGTTTGAACACAGCAGAAATTTTCCTGGTTTGAAACTCAACTTTCTCAGATGTGAAATGATCCCAGAAGTCATCTCAGCCGGGCTTTATCTTGGTAAAGAAAAATCTACGACAATCAAAAGCTGAAAGTCAACAAACAAAACTTGGAAAATGTCAACACCCTAATGAGGTACATCATTCTAGAAGATTTCAAACAGTTTGTCTCTGTTATCTCATTATATTTGATTATCACAATACATCTATTAGGTGGGAAAGAAGATCCTGAGACACAGGATAGGTAAGCCATTCTGCTAGTTATCACTATACTTAGAGTATATCTGCAGGTATACCCATTGTTGATCTCCCTTGTTCCTCCAGAGAGCACTCCTTCTTTAATCTACTTCCCTCAGGCTATAAGAATGAACACCTACTCCAAGGCTGTGTAATTATTATAACACTCTCACTGAACAAAAGTGATTGGCCCAAGAGGTAGACATTACCTTTTTTGTTTGTTGTCTTTCAGCTTCTGAAAGAAACATAAAATCTCGGGACCCTAAACTCACTATGTCAGAGGGAAAAGTTAAGTTTTGGAACTGAGTCATGCAAAAAAGCAAAAACAAAACAAAAACTTTGCCTTATTTTGTTCCCAAATAGATAGCTATAATTTCATATGCTTACTTTATTTAATGTAAAAATGTAGATTTACTGAGCACAAGACAGATACATAACTGACATTTTCCCCTACTACACTCTTTTCACATGTAAAATGTGGATTCTCATTGCCACCCTCTCCCTTTTTTTCTTTCCTTACTCCCATCCTGTTTGCTCTTTCCCTTTAAATACTGGAGTCCATGAGGAACAGACACTTTTCAAAAGGAAACATACATGCAGCCAAAAGTTATGAACAAATATTCAACATTGCTAATCATTAGAGAAGTGCAAATCAAAACCACAGTTAGATATCATCTCATACCAGTCAGAATGGCTATTATTAAAAAGTCAAAGAATAACAGACATTGGCAAGGTTGTGGAGAAAAAGGAAAACTTATGTGCTGCTGGTGGCAATGGAAATTAGTTAAGCCAATGTGAAAAGTGGTTGGCCTGTTCTTTAAAGAACTTTAAACAGAACTACCATTCAACCCAGCAATCCCATAACTGGGTATATATACAAAGGAATGCAAATTGTTCTAACATAAAGACATACACATGCATATGTTCGTTGCAGCACTATTCATGATAACAAAGACATGGTTTCAACTGAAATGCCCATCAATGGTAAACTGGATAAAGAAAATGTGATGCATATGCACCATGGAATACCATGCAGCAATAAAAACAAATGAGACTGTGTCCTTTGCAGCAATTGAAATAGAGCTGGAGATCATTATCATTAGCAAACTAATTCAGGAACAGAAAACCAAATGGTGCATGTTCTCACTTATAAGTGGGAGCTAAATAATGAGAACACATAGGCACAAAAAGGGGAACAAGAGACACTGGGGCCTACTTGAGGGTGGAGTATGGGAGGAGGGAGAGGATCAGAAAAAATACCTGTTGGGTACTGTGCTTGGTACTTGTGTGATGAAAGCATCTGTATGTACATCAAACCTTCATGGCATGAGTTACCTGTATAACAAACCTGCACATGAACCCCTGAACCTAAAATGAAAGTTAAAAGAAAATAAATGAATAAGTAAATAAATAAATATTGAAGTCCTCAAAACCATATTTTGCAAAAAAACACAGGCCACTGATCCTACTATAACTTGTGCTTCTTTTTCCCAGGCATGTTCTCAAACTTGGCAAAATAAATCTCTTAATTGATTGAAATCGGTCTCAGACACTTTCTGGTTTACAAATTTATAATTTTTAACTAGTTTTTTTCCTTTCTTTCTCTTTTTGCTATGCAGATGTTGAAAGAATGAATTCACTGGGATTGCTCGACTGGTGGTATCAATCTTGAGCTGGTAAGGGTGTCTGCCAAGCCATTGGAGGAAATATATCTTCAAAGTGAAAATCTATTTTTAAAAGAAGAAAAAGAAAATAAAAAAGAACAAAAATGGAACTTGAATTTCTATGTTAGCCTGTGAAGGACGGCCTTCATTCTTGCATTTCTGTCTTAGGCTGGGTATCTTTTCTCACTTCCTTAACCAATAGATGTTCCCAAGTTTGTCAGTGTGTTTAAGTTGCTTTGAGTGGTATTGTTCTCCCTTGCAACCTTTGACCTATTATGAAGATAAATAACAGATGCTGGCAAGGTTGTGGAGAAAAGGGAACACTTATACACTTGCAGTTAAAACTTAACACTCTTCCAGTTAGAGGACAAATATGGCTCAACCACCTCTGAGGTTATGAGGCTTAAAAACAGATTAGATGAATGAATTTAGCTAGAAGATGAAGAAGGCAGAGTTGCTAGAAGGGAATGAAGGGTGTACATATGCCAGGGAAGGGAGTCTCAAAGACACGCGGGAGAGGTAGAGAGAAAAGAAAGCTGCAGAAGATAGAGCTGGGGTAGAGGCTGAGGAATGTCTTAGCTTCAAAGGTTTTAGACTATACCTCAGGTCAAGAAATAGTCTAATGCACACACCCAACTTGGTCAACTCACCCAATTCATCATCTAGTGGCTATGCCAGTTCATAAATGCCCAGTAACCAAGGTCTTGCCTCTTTAGTTTGTAATTCTGACTGTTGCTCTCTGTTAGCCAGCCTCACTGGTATGTTTGGTTTACTATTAAAATTCTTTTCCTTGGACAGGGCAACAACCTGTCTTATTTAACATTGCGATCCTATGTAAAACTCCAGAGCATGCATAAGCCCAATTTCTTAAGCACAAAGATTATTTAAATCCTATTAAAGAATCCAAGAAATTAAAGACTCAGCAAAATGAGGATTATCACATTTTGTACTCATTTAAGCATTCATAGGTTTAGGGAGGGGTTGCGTGAAGCATAGAAAGTTAGATACCTTGATACAAATCCTGCTTCCTTCACAAAACATTGTGACACGTTTTTTTAAAGGCCCATTTGAAAACATGTCAGTTCTGAAGCTGGTTTGGTAAGTAGAATCTTCATATTATCAGTTCAGAGATGGTTGGGCCAGAAAGCCCTGGAGTTGCAATCTGATGTTTGCTACCTTAGAAAACACCAATTTAATCCTACAAGTTGTTTTTGGGGTTTTGTTTTGTTTTGTTTGTTTTTTGTTTTCTTTTTGCTAGTCACTGTGATAGCTTCTGAAGATACCATGGTGCACAAATCATCATCCACAAGTGCGAGGGAAGACAGGCAAGTAAGAATGACAATGTGAGGAGACACTAATGATAAGGAGGTTTAGGGAACTAGGTTAACTTGTAGCAGAAAGCCGGACTAATGCATGGGCATACAAGGCTTTCCTTGCAAATTGATGTTTAAGCCAACACTGTAGGGACAAGTAAGACTAGCCAAGTAAAAGTGGTTCTAGAGAATGTTTTAGGCAACAAGGAAAGCATGTGAGAAGAACAAGAAGGGAAGCACTGCCCCTGGTGGAACCACAATGCGGCCATTATGGTTTGCATCTAATGGTGCCACAAGAGGACCCTGCAGGGAGATGGAGCTAGCACAGTAACTATCATAAGTAGGGACTAAAAATATTGGAATAGTTAATGTCTAGGATCAGACCAGTGTTCTATTAGGAGAACCAAATTCCAACTTCAAAGTTTTCTCACTCAGCAACTTATTAACTGGTTACCAGGAGCCAAAGGGTGGAAGGCCTTGTAAATTGTTTTAAGGAATTTGGATTTTGTGTTTGAAGTTTCTCTGAGATACTTATATGTCCAGCCATCCACACATTCATCTGCTTATTTAACAAGTTTTTATTAAGCTTCTATTACATGGCAGGCATTGAGGCAGGAATTAGCTTTAGATTAGCGAACAAGCTAGGCATATTTCCCAACTATGAAATTTATAGAGAAAGTGGAGAAATGAACAATAAACAAGTAAAGGAACAAACATGTAATATGACTTATTGGTAAAATAAAGAAAACAGCTTTCATACAGTGATAGAAGATAATGGAAATGAACTCACGTACATCATAAGGTGATGTGAATGGTGTTTCTGGGGAAATATAATTTATGATGATAAATGAAGGATAAGAAGGTAGCAGCCTTGTGAAGAAGATTCTAGGCAAAGGGACACTTCTGTCAAGACCCAAAGGTGAAAAATATCTTGAGATGTTTGAGAAAATAAATACGGCTACTCTGATGAGATGGAAAGGGAACCAGAGAGTGGTTCAAGGTGAAGTCGAAGGTTTACCAAGTTAGACAGGGACTTTTTAGACAATAGCAAGGAGTTTGGATTTTATATGAATAGCAAGGAGAAACCATTGAAAGTGAACAGAAAGTAATGGCCAAGGTGCTATAAAGGTTTGGTTCTGGTGAGAACAGTGTTCCTGGCTTACAGGTGGCCATCTTCTCACTGTGTTCTCACATAGTCTTTCCTTTTGCATACAACGAGAGACAGAGAGAGAGAGAGAGAGAGAGAGAGAGAGAGAGAGAGACACCTCCAGTGTCTCTTTCTCTTCTTATAAAAAGATAACATAGTATCCTCAGGAGCTATCACAGAGACTAGCAAAAAATACCTGATTGGTGCTCTGTAAAGTAGCAAAAATCAGATTGTATTCCTATCAACAAGAGCCTCATCCTTTTGATCTTATTAACCATAACTACCTCCTTAAATCACTATCTCCAAATACAGTCATACTGAGGATTAGGCCTTCAACATACACACACATTCAAAGCAAATAAAATTCAGTATATAGCCAGACTATGGATCAAGACTAGAAATGGAAAGACACAAACATGCTAGAATCTTGATTGTTCCTTGAAGCAAGTAGTGCTCATGCATTGAAGAGAACAAGTAGGTGAACTCAAAAATATGTTTAAATGTAGAAACATGAAAACTTGCAGATGGTTTGGGTGTGGGAAGTAAAATCACTACTAAAGTGGAAAAGCCTTGGGGAGGAAAGATTTGTAAGAAGGAAACAAGGGCACACTGCTGTGATTGTTATGTTTGGGAAATCTATGATTCACCAAAATTAAGGTGTTTGTTGACAATTGAATATAATAATCTGGAACTCAGAAGACAGATTTAAAGAAAAGTGAAAATTTTGGAAATCATTGGCATAAATTCTATCACTGATGACATTAGAATAAAGTATCACCAAGAAAGACCATAGATTGAGTGGAGCTGAACTTCCACAGTACATTAACACTTAGAGGATGGGGAAAGAAGAAGTCATCTAAAAGTAAATTTTATATATATATATATATATATATATATATATATACCATCTTAATTTACTTTTATGATATATATATATCATAAAAGTAAATTAAGATGGTATATATATATATATATATATATATATATATATAAAATTTACTTTTAGATGACTTCTTCTTTCCCCATCCTCTAAGTGTTAATGTACTGTGGAAGTTCAGCTCCACTCAATCTATGGTCTTTCTTGGTGATACTTTATTCTAATGTCATCAGTGATAGAATTTATGCCAATGATTTCCAAAATTTTCACTTTTCTTTAAATCTGTCTTCTGAGTTCCAGATTATTATATTCAATTGTCAACAAACACCTTAATTTTGGTGAATCATAGATTTCCCAAACATAACAATCACAGCAGTGTGCCCTTGTTTCCTTCTTACAAATCTTTCCTCCCCAAGGCTTTTCCACTTTAGTAGTGATTTTACTTCCCACACCCAAACCATCTGCAAGTTTTCATGTTTCTACATTTAAACATATTTTTGAGTTCACCTACTTGTTCTCTTCAATGCATGAGCACTACTTGCTTCAAGGAACAATCAAGATTCTAGCATGTTTGTGTCTTTCCATTTCTAGTCTTGATCCATAGTCTGGCTATATACTGAATTTTATTTGCTTTGAATGTGTGTGTATGTTGAAGGCCTAATCCTCAGTATGACTGTATTTGGAGATAGTGATTTAAGGAGGTAGTTATGGTTAATAAGATCAAAAGGATGAGGCTCTTGTTGATAGGAATACAATCTGATTTTTGCTACTTTACAGAGCACCAATCAGGTATTTTTTGCTAGTCTCTGTGATAGCTCCTGAGGATACTATGTTATCTTTTTATAAGAAGAGAAAGAGACACTGGAGGTGTCTCTCTCTCTCTCTCTCTCTCTCTCTCTCTCTCT